>NW_010389084.1:0-13434 GCF_000710305.1 Buceros rhinoceros silvestris
GTTAAAGCAAATTCTCCTGAAAAGGAGATCTCCTGCCAATCCATCACACTGAGGCACTTGGCCTTGTTTAACCTCATAGATCGGCCTTGGCCCATTGATCCAGCCTGTCCAAAACCCTCTGTAGATCTTTCCTACCTTCAAGCAGTACCTTCCACACTTCCATCTAACTTGGTGTCATCTGCAAACTGGCTGAGGGTGCACTCAAGCCTCTTACCCAGATCACCGATAAAGTTGTTGAAGAGTACAGGCCCAACACCGAGCCCTGGGGAACAATGTTACAGTAGCTAAGAATTCTGAGGAACAAAGCAGAATTAGATTGGTAGAGAAGTATGCAGCTTTTCTAAGACCGAATTACAAACTAGATTTATGGTATCAGTGACCCAAATTTCATCTATGTTTTCCCATTCTATCATTTGGTCTAGTATGACATTTCCTCTCTCTGTACACAACTTGTCTAGCTCTACAGGTAGGCAAGATGTTTTACTAGGGATCACCCAGTTTCTAAGGAAGCTGTGTACTTGTTAATCAAATGATGCAGTAAACTGGATCCAGCCTTGAGACATCATAGAGACTGAAGTCCCAGAATCAAAATTTCTTGAAAAATGTCCACAGTACCTCCAGGTAGAGTTGTATAGATCTTAAGAAATATGTATATTTTCATTAAGTTCCCTCTTAACTGTTCTGAAGCCTCAGAACAGTTGTAATCATATTTAATCTATTTAATAGACATGTATAAAGGTACAGGACTGTATGAAGGATTGAATTCAGGAGGAATTACCTAACTTATGAAGCTTAACTCAGGATAAAACTAATGACCGATAATTATATGACAAGTCACAGGCAAAAAAATGGTGTGGGCTACTTTCCCCGAAATGAGCAACTTCGTATTGTTGGAAAATTTACATATGTCTGGCATAAAGACTCATGTCCAAAAGATACCGCAATCTTGGACATCTACAGATTGATTATTCAAACCCTGCACTGTGATGGGTGGATTTCTCCAGCACAGTCCTGTTGTGATGAACAGACTTAGGCCATGTAGCACCTGAAGGAGAGGGCACAGCCCTGAGCAACAGGAATTTGAAGCTTCTTTCAAATTTCATGCATAGGAAGAACCAAAAGACAGCCTTGTCCCATTCTTAGTGTTTTATTCAGGTACTAATTTTCCGACCTTTCCCACTGTGACTTCGTAGACCATATGTTCCCTCTGGAAGACACAAAGTCACATACATACAGCCTTTTCATGCCATTTTCAGCAGCTGAGAACTGGGCTGGTTTTGCTCTTGAGATGGCATAATTTCAGTGTGGAAAAAAACCTGCTTTACTTTCTGCCTCTTCCAAAGTCCCATAGCAAGCAAGGAAAGATATGCTCCATGCGTGATTCGAGGGCAACTGACCTGAGAATTGGAAATCTCATCCTAATGAATAAGAACAGATTCTACTCCATTTTAAATTAAAAGACCCAAGAGACAAGATGCCAGTAAAATTAATGATTATTTCCTAGAGTACCAAAAGAAGACCAGAATATATGTTGCAAAAATACAAGTAATTCCTTCTGCTTAGTCTTCATCCTTCAAGAAAAGGTGAGGAAAATTCTGCCTAATTATTAGTCAACAAAAAGGAAAAACAAATTCAGAAGACACTGAGGAAAATTAGTTGTTGCCGGAGCATAGAGTTTGTCAAGGTGTTCTAGCTCTTGGCCAATACTTCAATAGAAAACATAGCTGTCTTAGCTCATAGTTGGTGGGTTTTGCCGCATCAGCAAGGCTTGCTATGAAAAGTTATCCTTCCAGCTTCACGGCAGATTGAAAAGGAAAAAAACCAGGACCCAGAGATGAGGTCTTGTTACCTCCTAGGTAACAAGTAGATCTGCATGTTCAAGTAGATGAGTGAGGGGGACAGAAACGCCTTCCCACCTCACCTGAAGGCCCACACTGACATGCAATATTCAAGCAGCCATACTTAAAGAAGAGAAGGAAACATCAGGACTGCTTTAATCTATTCTCCAAGCCCTGGGTACAATCTCTTTTTCCCTGCTCTTACAGGGTAGAGTCACATTCTGCAAACGTGCAGAAAGCTGGAGGTATTTGAGCTGTTTTGCATTAGGTGAGCACAGTTAGTGCAGAAATAGATGTACTTGGTGTCGGATTTGCAGCATGGAATGCAATAAGACCTTGATAAAAGAGATTTTAAACATCAAGACATCAAGAGAGCATCATGAGGGGATTTTCTGAAGCTTGTTCTTCATTTCTTGGATCAGTTAAAATTACCATGGGCTCAGACAGCGTGACCATACAGTGCTTGGCAGCCAGCCAGAGCCCCTCCATCACAAAAGAAAGCTGTTCACTGTGCATGCTGCCCTTTGTTGTGCAGCCTTAAAACAATAGTGAGCCATGGCAGGAGGTGTGACAAGAATGGGCTCACTCCAGGACGTGGAGGATGCACAGCACTGGAGAGTGTCCAAGATTTAATGCCTTTTATTTCTGCTTTCCTTAAATGATGTTTCTTTCAGCACCCTTCACCCAGGCACATGAACCAAAACCATTCATGGTATAGAATGGAATGGTAAACTTTTAATGAAAAGATTTATGGGGGTTTTCAGCTCCTTTGTGATTGGTGGTTTTGTGTGGTGTTTTTTTGTTTGTGGGTTTTGGGGGTTTTCTTGGTGGAAAGAAGGTAATAGAAAAATACAAGCTGAAGTACATACATTTATTTAGCATCAGACTGATTTCTTTAACATAATTTTAATCAGAAAACAAACAAAGAAACAAAAATATCTGTTTTGGCTATTAAGAATAGGGGAGAAGGGAGAAGACTGTAATAGTTGTTGCTTATTTATGAAACAGAGATTTCTGAATAAGATGGTAAAAAGGAGGCAGGGAGATCTCCATAGAAAATATTCACCAGAAATGTTTATTGGCTGGTCTTCTTTCAGACTAATGAAAACTAATCATATATCTTTAGTTTCAGATACCGTTTTGGCCTTAAAATCATCACCAAGGTGAAGAAGAAGCATGACTGGAACCCAGAAGCCTGGATCACAGTCCATATATCTTTACAGACTAGTAACAGGAACTGTGATGTGGTGATTCCAGTCTAACTGTGGAGTGTTGGCCACATTTTCATGTAATCAGGTATACACCATGTACTTGGGACCAGTACTAACCACAGCAGTCCTTTGGCAGTCAGTAGCTAAACACTTCAATGGTAAGAATATGGGGCTTTATCTTATATAGGCTTCCTCTGAGATTAATTTTAGCAGTTAGACTTACTCTCCCTCATATGAGTTATTTATTTTACTTATTACTACTTATTATCAGCTAGGCACTTCCACGTAGAGAAATTAGAGGCTCTACTATCGAGGACACAGTCCAGAAAGCAAAGCTGTTCTGTCTGAGAAAATGCTACATTCTGCACTTGAACAAAGTCTTTTCCATAGTACTTCTGGGGATGTGTTCTGTGGCCAGCTCAGGGAGGCAGAGAACATTATCCTTTCTCTTTTAAGTATAGTCTCACACACGTGCTCAAATCCCTCTAAAGGTCTGTTTATTCACAACTGACACTTTATTTCCCTTCCAAATAATTCTGAAGTTTGACAGCAGAAGGTTAATTTACTACAGGAATTTACACAGGAAGGGGAGATATCACCTCTGCAACTCATCCTGAAGTTCTGCTTCAGAATTTCAGTGTAGCTGGCCTCTGAGAACAGCTGGCCATTGTTGTGTGGTGTATAGTCTAAGATCCACTTGAATTACTGTATTATTCTTTGTATCTCCTGCACATGGATGTTGTGACATGATCTTATTTCACACTGAATTTTAAAGGCAGTGAGTGTTCAAGACAATACAAGCATTGTTCTTCACAAGAGTATAGGTGCCTAAGTATCTCCATAATACTGACTTGATTTTGACATTCTGAATAACATTAACGTGTGTAGAAGAGGTGTTTACAGACAACAGCAACCTGAATTTCTGTGTAGGTGGATCCTTCTACTTAATTCACAGTGAACATTGGAATGATTTTTAATACTAGTGCTCCTGGTGAGAATTTTTCTTGTGTCAGGATATATTTCAGGCTTCATATCCTACAAGATGCATCATCAGCCTTACAATATTTACTGTCCCTTTCTCTAATCCAGATCAAAGACTCATGGGGGCCATATAAGATGAACTACTTCCATTTGATAAAGCCTATTTCTAGCCCTGTGAGTCCTGAGGTGGGTAACAGAACAGCACAGGAATGCATGCTGCATAAACAATAGCTACTCCAGTAATCTTTTCTTCTTTCTCTCTCTCTCTCTCTCTCCTTTTTTTTTTTTAATTAATGCATAATTTTCTTGGTTTTGAACTGTGAACTGCAATTTTCTGGTGACTTTGCTTATGATTTGAAAGTACCTGGGTTCAGGCCTGTTCTGTGGTACATCACTCCAATGTTACCCTCTGCTCATCAAAGTGGCCTATGACTGAAATCACACCAGCCCATAGGGAGCTTATTAAAGAAGCTGATGCAATACCTCTTCTTGACCATATGAAATATATGTCAATATATATTAGTAATTGTTAAAAAGCCCCATCCTCACAACCTCACTAATAAGTCCCTACACACTAACCTGCACAAGATTTTCATATTTGTCAAATCATTCTTCCCATCTTGCTTGCCATTATCCTCGCAGACATCAAATCCCTCCTTTCTTTACTTGGAAGTCTTGTGTTGCAAAATTTTTTCTACTACTACCAAAACTCATTAGAAAGCATTTGCTGATTTGCAGAAAGGTATATATTATTGGCCATGCTATGGTGAGTCCCACATAGAAACAGATTTTCATTGCCAGTGCCCCGACTAAAAAAGTCCTGCCACTTGCAGACATGAAGCATAGAGAAGCTTTTGAGAGAAGAATATACTATCTGGTAAGGAATCATGTGTCCTGAATTTCTCCCAGGTAATCCCAGAAGAGCAGATGTCTGAATTTCAGCACGTCTGTGTAACAGATGGGACTATTGCAGAACTGTGACTCCACAAATGAATGAGCATAATTAGCTACAAGTTGATATGCAAGTATGAAATACGTGACAACAAGGCTATCCAGGGCACATCCAGGGAAAACATGAACTGAAGCATATTCCTTTTATGACAGAAATTATGTTCACAGACCCTGTTGCAGAGCTTGGTCATTTCAAGCTGAAGGCAGAAGCCCATCCTGGCCCTAGCACTGTATCTGGCGGATGATTGGAATAAGAGGAGCAGGTTCTGCCAGGCATATCCACATCTCCCAGCCAAGACTGGAGAGCGAATGTACTTCTTTTCAGTACTAGCTTCAAGTGAAATTCAGCCCTACACTTTCCTCACTAGGTCTGAGACACAGCAATGTGTCTGAACAGCATTAGTTTCTCCATTAGTTTCTGATGCTTTGGTCAGGAAAGCAGGAGGGTGGAGACCGGAAGAAGAGGAGATGCCCAAGTCATAGGGATACAAATCTGTAACAGCATCATCCCTGGCACTGGATGGTATAGATAATCATCTCAAACTTTCTTAATGCCTTATCCAGTGTTACCTCATGGCCATCCTAACCTTTGTCATCTAAGCACTGAATTCTATTTGCTTCAGTCTCGATTCATCTCGATGGCATCTATGAAGTTCTAGTCCCTGGCAAAATGATTTTTCATTGGTGTGTGCTAAGACAGGCTCAGGATAATGAGGACAGAAGAGAGATCATTCACTTGCAGTGAGGGTTTCAGTCTCTCACACTGCTGTGGCCCTGCTGTATCTTTGTTTTCATTTCTTTCACAGAATTTTTTCCCCAGCTTGGATACCATTCTATCATGTCATTTCTCTTGGTGAAAGACTTTTCTCTGCAGCATCATTTCATGTCCTAACAACTTTTCTCCATGTTGTAATGAAGAACTTTTAATCAAAATTTTTTTTGCTTCCACAGAAGCAAAAGGTTTTTATTTCTCTCCTCACTTTCCTACTAGTTCTCCACTCTTATCCCAGTCATCCAGCCAGATGGAGCAATAATAATTCTTCCTTACCAAAACGATATGACATTTACAGGAAAGATGCACTGATGAATTCATAAGAAACAGCATAAAATTAATAATATTCAGTCCTCACTCAATTTTGGTGGCAGCTCTGTGGTGGTCAGTCCCTCTGTCACTCAAAGCTCAGTGGAGATCTGATGCTATTTCTTTCCCACACACTTTCAAAAGCATCTGTGTGCTTCACATCTTTAAGTGACAGAACTTATTAGTAGAGGCAATGAAAATCTGTTTCTATGTGGGACTCACTGTAGCATGGCCAATAAGTCATCCAGCCAGATGGAGCAATAATAATTCTTCCTTGCCAAAATGTTGTGATGTTTACAGGAAAGGTACAGGAAGGAAATCACAAGAAACAGCATAAAATAAATAATACTAACTCCTCCCTCAATTTCAGCGGAGCTCTGTGGTGGTTAGTACTTCTGTCACTCAATGCCCAATTGAGACCTCATAAGATTTCTCTCCCCAGCCCCACACCCACTTCCTACGCCATGAACCAGCCCAGGGTAAGTCAGGCACAGATGGCAAAAGACAGCAAAAGAGACCACTAAGGCTCTTCCTTGGTGTAATGGGCCTGCTTTCCCAGCCTTGCACCACTCTACCATTTGGGAGATGGTCACCACTGCAAAGCAAGGTATATGCACACTTGGGTCATGATAACCTGGTGCAACTGTACTTGAGTCAGGGCCAAGAGAGGGGTAATATCAAACTTTGGAAGTCAACAAGTTCTAGGCCTTTACAACTGGCAGAAAATACCAGAATTATTCGACATCCAAGTTGGGCCAGAGTGGGAAAACCTCTGATGAAAGTCAATCATCTCGGACCCTACACATTGTGATTGTAAAGGGACAGCCTTTGAGCTCTCCTGGATCACACACAGTAGGCTGGGTCCAGCACCTCTCCTGAAGCCAGGACGCCTCTTAGGTACAAACTGTATGAAGTGCCAGAACGAAGTTAAACCTCTTGAGACTCGATTATCTTCTGTTGTTATTGCTAGAGCATTGTATTTGCTCTAAACTTCAGAAGGAAATTTTAACAATAGGCTGGCCTTTCTTTCATCAATCTCTCTACTTATTTATGTGTTTGAATACGCATATTCGTTAATATACACATTTGCTAACATGAGTGAGGATGTATATATATAATTTCACTGAATTCAAGTAACTGTGTGTTTGTGTGCTTTCTGATTATGTCTATGCCTATACATATATATATGTAAAAGATTTCTTGTAGTAAGTTAGTGTGAATCTTGTCATTATTGAAACTGTAACTAAGTCACTATTTCAGTTATAATATACTTTACTGAGTCACCTTGTTAATTTTAAATTGGTTAGTGATTAAGTGCCAGTAAAGTCAATCCTTTGATCTATCTCTCACCCTTAGATTGTTGTGTAATCACAACTGTCTCAATATTTTCTTCTGCAATAAGCAACCACGCTCATCAAAGAGCAGCTCAAGCCCCAGACTGCTATATGGTCACTGCCAAAGAGTGCCCTTATCTAGGGAAAACAAAAAGCTAACTAGAAAGAAACCTAATATTACAGTTTAGATGAAGCAAGAGCATGAGACCACAGAATCAGCCAGAATGAGTTGCAGCTGAAAAGCCTGTGAGAGAGGAGAGTTTGAAGACTGAAGACTACCAGTTACTATTTTAAATTACCTTAACCCACGCCTAAACCAAAGACTGCATTAGGCCTTTCACACGCCATTAGCAAATCCTATAGTGTCTGGTTAAAGACAGAGGTGAGACTCAGCCTCATGTGTCCAAGAAGATGCAGTACAGCGAAATTCATTCACTGACTAAACCCTACTTCTTGATGGCAGAGGCCTTCCACGCTCTCCATAGAGCTGTGGAGGACACATGGAAGAAACGTTTGACTGATGGCAATACAGATCCTGGTATTAGAAGATTTAGGAAAAAAGAGGAGAAAGGTCTGTCATTGCACAGATGTCATATACAGATGATCCAGCATTGTATGGGAAAATTATTTATTTTGTCAAATATTTGTGCAACCGTACCATGCGTCAGGCTTATGGGAATAGTAGTTTCTCCAGACTTGATTTCAAAATGAAAACTAAAAGCTCATAGATGAAAACTGTGAACACAGCACAACTGAGAAACAAGTCTGAACAGCAGTGACAGGAGTTCAACATTTTGCAGGATCAAAGTACCACATAAACCTCTGTCCCTGCCCACTGGCTCTACAGACTTGATTACTGTTGCTAATAGGAGCTGATTGCCAGTTACATGTTTTGGGAGGGTATCTGTCCCTCTTGCATTGGTGACAATAGCAATTATTCCATAATTAATTGCTCTGAGCTGCAGCATCTATCCTTTGCCCTTCAATCCCTTTCCACATCTCCAGCTGACTCAAGGTTACGTGGTCTTGTAGCAACTCATATGTGGTACTCAGCACACACGACAGTGAGATTCTTTTCCACTTCCTTACTCACTACTGCCTACTCCATATGACTTAATCTCTGTATTCAAATAGCACCAACTGTCTTCTCTTTACTTCACCATAATCCTCACTCTGCAGTGGGCTAAATTGTTTATTACCTCCTCATCTTCATTCTCTCAAGCTGACTGCACCTGCTTTCTGAACAAAAGAGTAGATTTTACTCACTACCAATCCTCCTTGTGGGCAAATCCTGCACTCTATCATTGCCTCCCAGCAGTGTGATTACCCAGGAACAACCCAGGGTCACCATAGCTGGCATCTCAATAATTTGCATTTTGGGAGGAGTTACAACTTTTCACTTTCTTTTCTCTGTCTCAGGCCTACACTGCCTTGATAGAGATCAAAGACCCCTGTGCAACAGGTATTTCTTGTTGACTGAGAGAGGCATGGTGTGCTTGCAGGATCAAGAAGACTTAGTCTAATATCTAAAAACAAAGATTATTCAAAGCATACTACAGACTCCTTTAGTGTGCTTGCCAAAGATGGTCACTTCCCATCTATTGGCCTGTTAAGAATAGTTTAAAAAACGGATTTATGCTCGACATGCAATAGACCAACTTCCACACCCTCAGGCCCGAGTGTTTCGTGGAATTTCCACAAATCAAGCACACTGTCCAGGGAAATTACTACAATATTTATAGAGGAGTTACACACAAAATCCAGCCTACCTAATACATGCGTAACATACTATTTAATTATGTTGCATCATCCTTCTTGGCTTTGGATTGATACACGATGAAAGTGATAAAAAGAAAATTCCAGGGTCATGTATACAGCTTGAGGTTGATTGTTGTGTTAAATAATAGAAGTCGTAGGTTGATTGTTTTGTTATATAATAGGATTATTTAGAGACTGTCATATAAAAGACTTTTGTGGTGGGAAACTGGAACAAATGGGAACTAACTGACTTTGAAGGATGGACTGTGAAATGAAGCAAAAGATAGACTAGGCATGCTCAAGAACAAGAGTTCAATGAGAGGACACCTGAGAATGACCTTCAAAGAGACCCCCAGAGAAACTGAAGACCCGCAAAAAGACCCCAACAGACAATTTGTGCACACGTAACAAATATGTGCATATTATAACTATTTCCAGGAAATAGTGTGAATATGTATAGTTTTTTTGAGTAATGCAATACATATGTATGTGAATACACTATGTAATTAATGGCTACTCTACACTCGGTGTGCATGACTTGAGACACAGCGTTTCTGTGCACCCAGTGCTGCAATAAAGAATGCTTGCTTTCTTAAACTCAAAAACCGAGTCTTAGAGAGTTTCTGTAATCACCGACTTTTATGGTATCATATGGTATCAGGATCAGAATTTACTGCACCTGCGGTAGTTGTGGTGGTCCCTGATGGTCTTTTCAAGCATCTTTCGAGGAGCATTCCACTCCCCATTTACACTTTATAAGGTATTGGTTCAACTCAGGACACAGTCATGTTCGTGGTGCCCAGCCAGGTCCACCATCCACTAGCCAAGAAGAATAGGCATCCTTGATCAAACTGTCACTGAAATTGGATCAAACTTCTTAACACCAGTGTAGTTTTAAGAAGCAGGCATTCTTTATTGCAATGCATCCAATGCACGGAAGATCGTTCCTCTAATTGTGCATACTGGTCCACAAACTTGAGCAGATTATATTCAGTGATTTCACACATACTCATCAACAATTCATGCAATATTGATACATAATCATTAGTTTTCCCAAAAATCATTATATTATTCCCGACCCACTTATGCATGTCCAGTCTTAAGTGTTGAGGATCCTCCGGTGGTCTTGGGTGGTCGTGAAAGGCCCCTTCCTTGAATCTGTTAGTTGAACTCTCCTTTGAAATCTCCATATGTGGTCAAGAGAACAGGTCATCAGGTTCCTAGATCTTCTTTGGCTCCAAAACGCTGGCTTGAGGCCTGTTCTACCTAAGCTTCAATGATTGTCTTTGTTTTCTAATGGTTGTGAGACATGCACAGTGAGATTTTTAACAATTCTAATAAAAGATTTTTGAGACAGGTACTCAAAGCCAATTCTCAGCTACAGATTTTTTCCAAAATTAAGCCTTTGTGACCACAGGTTCCTTACTACAAGTATAACAAACTACAATTTCAAAAAAAACCCAAACAAACCAAAACCAACCCATAAATACATAGATCTATTGCTTGATTATTTCACTTATTATTTGATTATTCCATTCCCTGGCAGCAAAACAGTAACTACCATACCTTTTATTTACATTGGCTATACCTCTAACATTGTTTATTGTTTTACCAGGTGTTCGAACATTTAGATCATTATATATTGGCGATACTCCTCTCTTCTCTGTGCTGTGAATACTGACCTGCAGAAAGAGGATTCCCATTGTAAGACAGCACAGTAGAGAAGGCATTTAGAGCCCCAGGAATGACTACAAATTTAAAAGACTAGATAACATTTAACTAGAGAATGGAAGTGGGCGTTGTTTCACGAAATCACAGAATCACAAAATGGTTGAAGTTGGAAGGGACCTCTGATGGTTACCTTGTCTGACTGTCCTATTCAGGCAGGGCCACTTAGAGTAGGTTGCCCAGGACCATGTCTAGAAAATGTTTTAGTATCTCCAAGGATGGAGACTCCATGGCCTCTCTGGGCAACATTTGCTAATGTTTTGTCATCTTGACAGTGAAAAAGTGTTTCCTTATGTTCAGGAGAAACATCCTGTGTTTCAGTTTGTGCATGGTACCTCTTGTATTGTCACTGGGCAGCACCAAAAAGAGTCTGATTTCACCTTCTTTACACTCTCTCTTCAGTCATTTATACATGATGACAAGATTACCCATGAGCATTCTCTTTTCCAGGCTAAACAGTCTCAGCTTGTTCAGCCTTTCCTAATACAAGAGACGTCCCAGTCCCTCAACTAAATTAATGGCCCTTTGTTAGGGTAACTGTGCCATCATCCAGGTCATGAATTAAGACACTGAACAGGACTGGATCCAGTACTGACCCCTGGGGTGCAACATTAGTGACTAATTCCAACTAGACTTTGTGCCCCTGAACACCATACTCTGGGGCTGACCATTCAGCCAGTTTTCAATCTACCTTACTGTCTACTAGAAAGCTACAAAGCTTTGCTTTGAGGAACTAATGAGAGACAGTGACAGAGCCTTACTGAAGTCCAGGCAGACAACATTCACTGCTGTTCCCTCATCTACTAAGCCAGTCATTTCATTGTAAAAGATTATAGATTTCGTTCAGTGCAATTTATGCTTCATAAATACATGCTAATTACTCCAAACCACCTTCCTGTCTTTTGTGCAACTGGAAACGGTTTCCAGGATTAGTAGCATCCTTCTTGAAGATAGCAGTGACATTTGCTTTCCTGCAGTTGTCAGGCACTGAACCCAGCCACAATGATCTGTCAAAGATAATTGAGAATGGACATAAAATTATACCAGCCCAACCCCTCAGTACTCACAGGGCCATCCTATCAGGACCCATGGACCTACATATCTCCAAGTTGCTTAAGTATTCCCTAACCTAAATCCTTTCCAACAAGAAGTAAATCCAATTGGTGGCCGGTCACAATTTGTGTTCCCCAGGTGTCAGTAGTGAGGCCAGTTCTCTTTGACATCTTTATCAATGATTGGGATAAGAGCTTGACTGCACCCTCAGTTTGCACATGACAACAAGTTAGACAGGAGTGCTGATTCTCTTTGAAGGTAGGGAGGCTCTACGGAAGGATCTGGATGATCTTAAAGGTCTCTTCCAACCAGATGTTTCTGTGATTCTGTGACAGGCTGGATCAATGGGCCAAGGCCAATCTTATCAGGTTGAACAAGGCCAAGTGCCAGGTTGTGGTGGGCCTGGAGCAGGGAAGGAGGGGGGCTCTGCCTTGTCCCCAGTGATTACCAGCACCATCCCCTAGTGTCATCCATGACCCGCCAGCCCCCGCTCCGTTCACCTCACTGCACCCTAAAATCCTCCCCCCCCTAAGTGGGTGACATCAGTGTCACCCCTGGGTCACCTGGGGACACACCCCATCTCGCAAGCTGGAATCACAGCTTCCTTTGGGCATCCACCTGCTCCAGCGTGGGGGCCTCCACAGGCTGCAGGGTGGCTATCTGCCTCATTGTAAACCTCAATGGGCTTTAGGGCAACAGCCTGCCTTACCATGGTCTTCACCACAGGCCGCAGGGGGATCTCTGCTCCAGTGCCTGGAGCACTTTCTCCCCCTCATTCTTTACTGACCTTGTCTGCAGAGTTGTTTCTTTCACATATTCTCACTCCTCTCCTGGCTGGAATTGCAGTCACACTGCTTTTCCCCCCCACTTCTTAAATATGTTATCAGAGAGGTATTATGACCATGGCTGTTTCCCTTGGCCTTGGCCAGCAGCAGATCAATCTTCAGGCTGGGTGGTATTAGTTCTACCAGACACAGGGGAAGTTTCTAACAGCTTCTCACAGAAGCCACTGCTGTAGCCTCCCTACTACCAAAACTTTGCCATGCAAACCCAATATGCAGCTCTTGCCATCACCTCAAATCAAAGCAGCTCAACAACTTCCAAATAATGGTGCAACTAAGAATTCCACAGTGGAGCAAACCCAGAGATATTCAGGCATGTGAATATTAGCAGGCTCACAACATGTTCACATCTACGTTCTAACCTACTTAATTGGAAATATGACTACTTTCTTTTTAAAACCACTCCAGAGCTAAAGCACCACTCATTAAACATTTTAGAAGGTGGAAAATAGCTTATGAACATCAATACATCAAAAATCTATTTCTCAAATTCTACCAAATCCTATAAATGACCATGTTTATCTTATGAACACTGAGAAAAATGATGACCCTACAAGAAGTGAGACAGTATAATTCGTATGTGTCAAGTGTTAGGGCTGGCCTGGCCAGTAGACGAATAACAGATGCTTTCTATTAACCTCTCTCCCTTCTCAAAGG
>NW_010389085.1:0-8817 GCF_000710305.1 Buceros rhinoceros silvestris
CAACCCCCCACACACACCCTGTAATGAAAACGTAGCTCAGAGAATGGGATCGACGCTTGTTAACCATTGTTAACTAGTATTTTTAGTCCTGACCGCTCTTAGGCTATGTATAGTTCCTTTTTTTAATGCATTTTCTATACATTAATAAAAGATACCGAAGGAGTGAGCCACGTGCCTGTCTGGGAGCAGGGTGGGAGTGGGGTCCTGGGGTCCCAGCAGCACCTCCCCTGCCCCTACTACTCTTTCATTCCACAGGAGGAGGAGCATGGGGGGCACATTAGCAGGGGGTTGCATGCTCTCACCCTCCTGCAGGGGCATGCCCTGCCCCAGCGGAGCTCAGAGGCTTTTGCATCAAAGCCGTTGGCCACAGAGGGCTAGTTGTTCAGCCAGCTGTTTCACAGAACCACAGAATGGTGGGGGTTGGAAGGGACCCCTGGAGAGCATCTAGTCCAACCCCTCTGCCACAGCAGGTTCCCCCAGAGCGGGGTGCCCAGGATGGCGTCCAGGTGAGTTTGGAATCCCTCCAGAGAAGGAGACTCCACAACCTCTCTGGACAGCCTGTGTCAGGGCTCCATCACCCTCAAAGAAGTTTCTCCTCATGTTCACATGGAACTTCCTGTGTTCCTGTTTGTGCCTGTTACCCCTTGTCCTGTCACTGGGCACCACTGAGAAGAGCCTGGCCCCATCCTCCTGACGCCCACCCTTTAGGTATTGATAAGCACTGATCAGATCCCCTCTCAGGCTGCTCTTCTCCAGGCAGAACAGACCCAGGTCTCTCAGCCTTTCATCGTAAGAGCGATGCTCCTGTCCCCTCAGCATCTTTGTAGCCTCCCCTGGACTCTCTCCCAGTCTCTCTCAAACTGGGGAGCCCAGAACCAGACACAAGACTCCAGATGTGGCCTCACTAGGGCAGAGCAGAGTGGAGGGAGAACCTTCCTCAGCCTGCTGGATGCACTCTTCTTAATGCACCCCAGGAGATCACCGGCCTTCTTGGTCACACGTTGCTGGCACGTTGCTGGCTCATGGACAGCAGGACTCCCAGGTCCTGCCCTGCAGAGCTGCTTTCCAGCAGACCTGTACTGGTGCAGGGGGTTATTCCTCTGCTAGGACTCCCACTCTGTGGAGCTGCTTTCTAGCAGGTTAACTTCTAACCTGTACTGGTGCATGGAATTACTTTTCCCTAGATGTAGGGCTTTACACTTGCTCATGTTGAACTTATTAAGTTCCTCTCTGCCCAGCTCTCCAGCCTGTCCAGGTCTCACTGAACAGCAGCACAGCCTGACAACGTACCAGTCACTCCTGCCAGCTGAGGAGCACAGCTGAGACACCCCCCAGGGAGCTCGGCAGCGGCTGGAAGAAAGCACACTCTTCATTTGCAGAACATGCCAAGAAACACAGACTGGGGGGAACAGAACAGCTGCGAGAAAGATCACATGCAACAGGATAATAAAACCAGAGAGGGAAGAAATTCGGGAGGCAGCCCAGCGCTGGCGGGTGGTGCCATCTCCACCCTTGGAGGTGCTCAAGACCAAGCTGGAGAAAGCCCTGAGCAACCCGGTCCAACCGTAGGGCTGCTCTGAGCAGCAGGTTGTACCAGGGGCTCCCAAGGTCTCCCCTGCCTGAGCTTCCTGTTAAAATAAATAACTATAAAGTTCCCACCAAGTCAGGTCGGGGTGGCCAGTCCTCTAACACCAGTAAGGCAGGGAGCTGCGCTTTGGCCTCGGCCCAGCGCAAAATGTTTTGTTAATAAATTTAGCGGCTCCCATGAGCTGGGGAGGGCCTTGGCTCTGCAGTCTGAAGCCAGAGAAAGCAAAGGCACAGTATAAATGCTTGGGAGCAGAGCAAAACACCCCCAAAGTCTTCAGCTAACAGCCGTTCTCCCGATTTAGACAGCAATCTGTTCCCAGAACGATGGAAACCCCACCGAAAACCAAACCGCAAGGCTATTTCCAGCAGAACACGCTCCCGGTGGGAAACAAACAAACAAACAAGCAAAAAACCCCAAATCCAACCAACACTGACTTAGCAAAAATCTCTGGGACAAGTACGAATTGCAGAGGATTTTGCAAGTTTCTTGTTTCATGTGCAGGTTTTACTCGGACCTCCTCGTCTTAAGTGTTCATGTTTGACACGCAGCCAGACAGGATGAGAAAGCTGAAAGCAGCTCTTCCGCCAGACTGCTTCAATATTTTCTAAATTTAATTTCTGAGAGACATAACAGGGGAATTTTCTTTGCAAACTTCTCTTTCTTGCTTTGATTCAAGAGGAAAAAAAAAGGAAGTTGTGAGCATGGGGATCTCCCACCTCAGAACAACAAAAAGCCAGGCCTGAAGCCTGATGGACTCTCCTCTCTGGATCGACTGACCTTTTTCACGTCTGAAGGGAGCCGATGCCGTGGAAGGCCCTTCAGGCAAGCCCAGCGCTTGCCCCTGCAACCAGAGATGAGGAATGGAGGTGGGTTTAGGATGGGCAACAAGAGTTGCCTGCGCCTTGTCATCTGTCTCACCATGCTTGGCCATGCAGTTGACCCACCACACTGAGTTTCATTCATGGTCCCTTAGAGAAGGGCAATGCCCTCCACTGTACCCCCCATTCAGCATGTCCAGAGCCAAGTGGGCCCCCAAGACCTGCATTCCCCGCAGAGCAACCCAAAAAAAGCTCACCTGGAGGAAACACGGTCTTCCCACTGCAGTAACCAGACACGAGACTTGGGCATGCACCGCTCAGAAGTTGGTGCCCAGAAAAGGCAGGTGCACGTGGAGCCACAGCATCCCTCTGGACCATAACCCACCTCCCAAAAATCAGAGGTCATGGCTCAGCTCTATGCTTCAGACGGGATGAGAAGAGGTTGAGGGCTTGCACAAGCCCTCTCCTAAATGCTCCAAGTTTTCACTAACGTCACCACACCAAACCCTGAGGAGCTCCTGTCCAACCACCCATTGCAGGTGCCCACCACCCTCATCGCTCCAGCCCCCACTGTCCTTGCCCAGCTCAGAGCCATCTATACACTCTAACACTGTCCTCCAGTATCTCACGTGGTGGGATCTCACATTTCCAGGTACTCTCCAGGGAGTGCACCTCCCCATGCAACCCAGGCTTTGCGCAGGCAGCACGGCCACGCTGTGGGCAGCCACGCTCCTCTTTGGGCACTTCCAGAGCATCACACCACCAGCCCCCGCACCCCATCTGCACTTTGTACAGAGATATTTCATCACAGCCCTCTTACCAAAGTCCCCTTCTTGCATGAGCGATGCTCAGGAACTTTGTTCCACCAGCAAACATCAGGAGGGTGTTCAAAGGTCCTCAGCAAGCACGTTGGGCGTCTGTCCCAAATCTGGAGCTTGAGCAACACCCTCCCAGCAACACACCCTGCAACCTCAGCCCAAAAAAACCACATGGGAAATGCTCCCCAGTGAGGAAGGAGCACCACGGGAGGAGGTGCAACGCCTGCAGAAGCCAGGCTGGCGCAGGTCGATGAAGGGGCATCCTCGTCCATTCACAGTTGCCTTAGGCCTTGGGGATGTGAGTTTTATAGCACCATCTTCAACGTTCTGGGGTTCACTTCCCCCTCGTAACCCTGGCAGTGCCCATCATCCTTTCAAAATCCTCATTCCTGTTTTTGTATTTTCAACTCCTGTGGCTACGAGCTCTAAAGCTTAATTACGTAGACTGTAAAAAAAATACATAATTTGTATCTTCTAATCAAATGCAGGGCTTTTACGTTTTACTGGTTTGTCCCCTCTCCCTGCGATGAGGAGCACTGGGCATAGCAGCCTTACTCCTCCTTCCCAGCGCTACAGCCACAGCCTCAACACGCAGCGATTCTTCTGCTTCCAACCTGCTTCAAGAGCCTTCCTCACAGAAGGAGGCTACACGAAGGAGATACACGTTACATCTGAGGCGAGATCCTAGCTGCGATTAAGGGCTTTCTTAGAGCGGCACGTCTCACCCTCCCCGTACCTTGGGCTGCTTTCTGCTGTCCACAGGGATGCTGGAGGTGTGCAGGGCCCCTGTGGCATGCACCACGTGGTGTTAAAAACACACTTATTCCCAGCAGCACAGCTCCCCTCCTTGCTCCCACCCGCGTTACGTCCCCCGCGTTACTCCTCTGTCGGCACTGCAGCCCAGCACAGCAGAGCAGAGCACACCAGGGTGCTGGTGGGAACACAAGCCGCCTTTGTTCGTCACAACGGCCCCTTGTCCCCTGCGTTTGCTAACATCACAACAAGAGGAGTTTGAAGGAAGTAACTCTGCAAATGTTTACGAGAAAAATCCCCCAAAGCAAAGAAGGGCAGGGGGGTGAAAATGGAAATCCTCCCTCCAAGAATTTCAGAGGAAGGTGCTGGAAACGGGCAGTCAGGAGAGGAGCAGTGGAAGGGATGGGGCTGGAGGAGCATCGCCAGCAGCCAGCATCCCCCTGCTCCTGGGGACAGGCTCTGGCCCTCCTCCTGGTCCCACATCCCCTGCTGCACTCAAGTCATGCTGGAAGCAGCAGGTATCTGCCCAATCCTTGTCTCGTATGGGTTCCTCACCCACAACCCAAGGCCACCTCTGCCCCCAGCCTGAGGGAGATTTCGCCCCTCCAAATAAGGAAGCCTGCTCTCCCTCACAGGAGGCAGAAAGAGGCAAAACACTCCCAGGAGAAAGGCCTTCAGCTTGTTTTTCCTTTTTCACCCACCATGATTTGCATTTTGCTCTCAGTTCCCTCCCAGGGGATGGGTGAGCCCCCACCAAGCCACACTGCCCAGCTGCATCCTCCCTTAGCAAACAAGATGAGGAGGCGGAAGACTGATCTGTGAAGAGCAAGGGTCAAATAGTCCTCAGGCAGGAGCTAAGCCCCGAGGGCAGCACAAAACATCCTCACATGAGGGCACACATTGGCCAACTGCTCTGGTGCCACCAGCCCAAATCCTCCTGTGGTCCCAAGCTGAAGGGTATCAGCTCACTGGAGATCTCCAGGAACAGCTTCCCCATGGAAGTGGCTTACAGAGGGGAAGGAACAATAAAACCATTAAAGCCCTCCAATACTAGTTTGTCAGCTGCTTATCACTAAAGAAATGGGACTGGATCTGCCTGCCCACCTCGGCCAGGCTCCAGGGGAACCTACCACCAAGGGAGAGCCACCGATCTCTCCTTGGCACTGTGGGGCTAAGCCGAAGGAAGAGCAGCCGGCACAACCGGTTTTTCCCCTTCGGAGCATCCTTGGCAGATCAAATGCAACCACCACAGTGCGGGAAACCCCTGGGAGCAGCCGCTCCAGGAGGAGGCATAAGCCACCAGAGTGGGAGCACGTGCTGGTTCCTCAGGGGCAGCGGGGCCGTGCCAAGCATCACCCGCTCCTCTGCCTTTGGTTCACACCTCCCACAAACCCAGCCCTTGGAGGTGACAGCAAGACGCTGCCGATGACCTCATCTGCATGCCGAGGGAAGGAGCACCCCTGTTCACTGACGGGTTTTTCATCACCTGGCCTTCACATAACTGCTCCTTGAGCTGCTGCTAAACTGGAAGGCACCATGTCACACCGCTGGGACTTGTCCAGCCCTGGCACTTTCCCCACCTCTTGGCGCATCTCCTCTCCCCCTCTGCCCGTGCTGCCCATAGGATTTCCTCAGGAAGAAGTTCCTGAAGGCTCACTCACACCAACCAACCATCAGCTCTAACATAACAAAAAGCCCTACCTACAAGGTTTGCTTTCCTCCCAAGCCCCACGGCGCATACCAAAACACACCATGAGCAGAGATACACACCTTCCCTCCTCCCAAACACTCTCAGGTCCCTGTACCCCATCTTTGCTCAACACAAGCACCAAGTGGGACTTGAGAATGCACCTGTGGATCCCACCTCCCTCCCCAGCCCTTTCTTTCCCCCACACACCAGGGAGGAAGGCTCCAGCAGACCCAGACACAACTCAGCAAGCCCAGCTGCACCCAAAGCCTCTCGGGTGATGAGTGGGGAAGAGGCACACCCAAACCACTCACCTGTTCTGGGGCATTTCCCCTAAAAGCAGCCTCTCCCCATGCAGGACTGCGTCTGAGGTGCTTGAGGGCAGCCCAAACCAGCACATCATCACCATGGTGGGACCAAAAGACCCGAGTTCAACCTGCGCCTGAGTGGACAGGGCCCAGCAGGCACCAGCTCAGGGAGAAGAGGGGTTGAAGCAGCTGCTACAGAGCCTGCCAGCCCCCAAAACACCAGCTCAGGGGTCATCCTCCACCCTGCCAAGGGCCGCCATCCCATCCCATCCTGCTCCTGCCTCTCCGTTCTCCTCCAAAGCCAGGAAAACATTGCTGCTGCTAAAGTAAATACCAAGGGCTGCTATTTTTATCTAGCTTACAACCAGGCTGGTTTTGAGGGAGGGGGAGAGGGATGGGAAAAGGCAGAAGCACAGGGGAAAAATGAGAAGAATGTTTCTCTGGGAGGAGAGTTTTCCATTGCTTACTTTGAGCTGGGCTAACATCTGCAAACAGAAATCACAACCGAAGAGCAGAGCAAGCAGCTGGGGAGAAAGGTGTCTGCACTCACTGCACATCTCCTCCCATCCCATCCCATCCCATCCCACCGTGCTGAGCAAAACCCAGCCCGGGGTACCAGCTGGGTGCTATCAAGGCAGGAGTGAAGCTCCCAGCTGTGCAATGAATGGGGCAAACTAGTAAACAAATCAGCTGTATCCAATGAAACAAGAGGGGAACAAGAGGGTGTTTCTGTTTTCAGTGTGAAATCAGCAGTGTTTTCCAAATAAAATTAGGGGTTGAGGTGACCTTGGAGAAAATGGAAGTTATTGGAGGGCTTTTCAGCACAGGAAAGGCTCTGATCTTGCATGGAAATGAGCTTGGGAAGGATGGGTGGAAAGCAGGGGCTGGAGGTGGGATTTGACTTCCAGCTGGTCCCAGCCTGGGCTCAGACCAACATCCCATGATGTGACACAAGTTTGTCTGGTACGGGCTTACTCAGTTCCTGTACTTGAGGGGCACCAGCGAGCAAGGAGACGTGTAATCTGGAACAGCAGTGATTCATCAGTGGCTGAGTCATGGCTTCCTCTCATCCATTTAGGGTTCTGAAAAACAAAGCCCAGATATGCTGGGTGCCAAACCCTCCCCTACAATACGCTTTTTTTCCACACCACATGTGAAGGAGCTGTGGAACCCGTCCACAGGATCAGGCATCAGGCAGTGGTTAGATACTTTCACAGCATCTCCTGTGTACCGCCACAGGGAGGACGATGCTGGGCTAGGCAGAGCCAGGCTCTGACTGACTGTCTTTGTATATTCTTGCATTGATTCTAAGATTCTTTAAGCCTGTCTGACGCTTGCCCACTTGGTTTAACAGCATTGCTGCACTCCGCAGCATCCAGACTTCCCAGGTAGCAGCATCACAAGAGTGGTCAGCGTTAGCGGTGCTCACCAGCTCCACCACTTCATTACAACACTCCCACCTGAAGCCAAGTAGGTGCTGAAGTGCCGTGCTCAGAGAGGCCCAGGAAAAGTGCCAAGACCGGCAGCTCCTCCCTCAGCGAGGCCTCTGCCAAATTAAATTAGTGACAAGAAAGCGCTGAGCACCGGCAGGGCTGTTTGCCCAGGGAACAAGGCAGACCCAGCCCTCGTGGTGGCCACGCTGCCAGGAACAGGCAGGGTTCTTGTCCCCTCAGCCCTGGGGATGGACACCGCCAAGCCCAATGCCTCCAACCACACTAGCGGGAGCCCTCTAATAATAAATATTTCCAGGCAATCCTACTGGAGTGGTCTCAAAGGCGACGTTACGCTCTAGGTGCTGCCCCAGGTGACTGCCAGCATCCAGGTGGCTTCTTCTGGGTGCCCTGGGAAGGGTGTTTTCACAGGAGGATTTGGTACCGCAGATGAGGGGACTGCTGCAACTCAGCAAGAGGGGTGAGCCGGGATCGGGAGAGGCGGGATGGAAGATGGGACAGGGTGATATGTGATGGGGTGAGCTGGGATGGGGAGAGCCAGTAAGGGGTAAACCAGGATGGGGTAAGCTGGGACAGGGTGAGATAGGATGGAGTGAGCCGGGATGTGGTCAGCCATGAATACGGTGCAAATCCCAGCAGCAAAGCTTTAGGCAGAAAGGGTTTGGTACTTCCCACAGCACATAAACACCTTGCCAAATGCTACTAGGAGGCACTTCGCAGAAGCTGTAGCCTGCAATGTGCATTTCTTGGAGACTCTCACCACTCTGGTCCCGGTGTGAGGATGAAGGCAGCAGAAGGGAGGGCAGTAGTGGCAGCTGGGACTGACAGGCAGCTTGCCTCCATCCCCCCCACCCCACCCCTCCTCTCTGCCCCTTTTTCCTTGTATTCCCACTGCAGCTTTGCCCCTGGTGCTGCTGGACCACAGCACCAGAAGCATGAAGCTGTTTTCCAGCAGCTGCAAAGGGTTGGGCAGCACCAGCTGCCCCAGCTCAGCGAGTCAGCATCCAGGCCAAAGCAGGAAAGCAAAGCCACTGGGTCTGGAGCATGAGGGAGGACGAGGAGAACAAGCCTGGGGGTTTTGCAAGCCAAAAGGATTTAAGCTGGCCATAAAAATTCCAGCAAAACATTTTTCTAGTCGCAGCTTGCCCAGCTGTCAACATGACACCACTGCACCGAGCCCGCTCAGCCCCAGGCTGGAAAGCAGTCAGGATCTGGTGGTTCCTGGGTACCCCTTACAGGGAGATAAAAGCGAAGACACAGAGAAAGCAGCAACCCTACGCGACCTGGAGGGCCGCCTTCTCGTCAGAACATCCCTTCCATAGGGCCAGAGCACACGGGATGCTGCTGGGTGCTGTGTGCGGCGGAGAGCAGCCCCCGGAGTATCCCCGCCCCCG
>NW_010389086.1:0-23689 GCF_000710305.1 Buceros rhinoceros silvestris
CGTGAGGAGTAGGAGTGGCCGGACGGGGCTTTCCGTGGTTCGCCCGAACTGCTCTAAACCGCCGAGACAGGGCCGCTGGCGGGAGCGGGCTGGCGGAGCTTGCGGTGTGCGGCCGCAGGCCTCTGCTCGTTCCACTCGGTGTTACAGCCGCGGCTCCCCGGGTCGCTGCCTGCGTTTTCCGATACTGGGAAAAGCCTTCAATGAGCTCCTGGTATTGCTGCCTCTTGGGAGAAGACTCCCACGGCTTTCTGTATGGAGACAGGGGTAAACAGATGTCTCGTCTAGGTAAATAACAGAAACAACCACTGTAACTAGCAGTAGATTAAAATACAAAGGGGTAAATTATAATAGTTAGGTTTTAGCTTCCCTTAATATTCCATTCAGGAAAGTTCAAATGCATGTGCTTTCCATTTATGGTCTTGTTTTTCCAAGAACGGAAGCTTGCATTTCGTTAAATTTGAGTATGCTTGTACCTTACAAAGGAAGGAGGAGGGAGAGCTGTTTCTGATAATGTTTTTAAATGTTGACAGATGTTCGTTAAAAGGGTGGGCAGGGCTCATCCTTTCTCACAGAAATTACATTATTTCTTCAAATGCTGTGAATTCTCAAGAGTAAAGTTTTTTCTGTAAAATGATGCAGAATTATATGTTCTTGCAGGTGCAAAATAAGCAAATCTCGGAGATTCAGAATTGCTGGGGCTAGAAAGAAGCTCTGGAGGAGTCTCGCCTAGTCCGAACCCCTGCTCAAAGCAGCATCGGCAAGGCGGCTCACTCTGGGCCGGCTCTGGGTGGGCTTTGAGTGTGTCCAAGGATGGACACCTCTCCGGGCAAACCACTCCGGTGCTCACCCTCACAGTTAAAAAACAAACCAAAAAACCAAAAACCGGTTTATTTTTCTTATTTTCAAGTTAAATTGCTGGTGTCTCCGTGTGTGCCATTGCCCCTGGCCCTGTCACTGGGCTCCGCTGGGAAGCCCGGCTGTCGTCTTTACTCTCCATCAGGTGTTTCTGCACAGTGGGAGGATCCCCTCAAGGCTGAACTGTCCCAGCTCTCATATGGCAGATGCCCCCGTCCCTCACCCAGCCCGTGAAGCTGGGGGTGATGCTGTAGTGTTGCGGTGTTCCTAATGTTCTCCTGGTGCTTGTAGCGGAGTACAGCGCAGAGCTGTGACATAGAGCTGTGTCTCAGGGTCCCCCTTCTGCAAGGTACTTCTCTGAGTAAGGAGGTTCGGGGTGAATTTAGTCAGTGCTGAGCCGCTTTCCCGAATGTAAGTCTAGTGTCAGAGAGAAATAAATACAGTAAATCCTGCAGCGCGAAAATAGCATCTGCGTGTTCAGGTGTTACAGCCATTGAGGTGCCTGTGCCCTGAGGGTGATGATGTGTTTGAATTCACATTTCCAAACACCGTCAAATCATGTTTCCAGTGTATCGATCAAGGAAAAATCATTATGAAAAATGTATGAAAAATTTATTATAGGAAAAATCTATTAAAATGTGTTCACCTATGAGGTGTCTGTGTACGTCGTAAAGAAGAAAAAGGGTCGTGTGTCCATACTAAAATAAAAAAAAAGCTCTTGCGCTTCACCTCTAATACAACCAACAGCATTTGGTTCAAAATGTTGATTTATGGCACAGGTGAGACAAGACAAGAGAAGCAGCAGCCTGTTCGAGTTCACCCTCGGCCTTTATTACCTTCCTTTTGTGGGAGCCCGGACAGGGTCGTGCACTTCTCCATCGACATTACGTTACAGCGGATCATATCAGCATTTCATTACCAAAGGGACTGACTGAGCTGTGCCCCCATTCACAGGGCTTGCTTTCCCAGGCAGCGAGGCAGGTTATTACGCTGCTAAAATTAATTATGTCTGCTCTGATAACACACGCTTTGGGCTCAGACTGTGAACCGGAATTTATGTTTGGGATCAGGTATCGTAAAGGAGCAGCTGTAACAAACAAAGCGCAGTCCTCTTACACATCTAAGTAGTTCCTTCTGCTAGAACTTTTTGAGTGCTTTATTTATGTCAAAAGTGACCTCGTGTGCCTGAGTTTTAAGTAAATTCAAGCGTGACTTAATTTATTATTCATTGCGTATTAACAATCACAAATTATTTTCTGTCTAAAATCATAGGTTCTTATGTTACGTCTTTGGAAGAGAAGGCTGAGAACTCTTTGGAAGTGACAGAGCAGCTCTGTGATGCGTCAGCTGGACGGCGGGATGCAGGCTTTGCGGGAGACAGTGCAGTCCGGTCGAACAAGGCGTAACCGAGTCTGCTGGATCCCTCCGGTTGCGGCTGAGGTCCCGCGCGTACCCGAGTGAGTCTAGCAGCTTGCTGTTGCCGAGGGAGGGGGGGTTTGCTCCCCACTGCCTGTCCTTGCTCTCAGAGATCTCCCTTTCTTTCTGCCAGGCGCAACCCTCACTAGATGTTTCCAAGAATAAGTTAAGTTCCCTAATTTAAAATAAAACTACCCAGCTGGGGGCTGGTCTCCTGACAGTTGATTGCTTTTGGCACTTTCTAAACTGGTCCCACGAGCGCTAGACCTGCTGCCAGAGGAATGGAAGAGGGTGTGTCCCCGCACCGGGAGTGAGACAGGCGATTGTTTCACCCTCCCTTCACATTTTCTCAGTTTTGGGGGGTGAGACACACAAGGAGACGTTTTGGAGACACACAAGCAAGTCTGTAGCCCTTATTGTCTTAAAGGAGGTACCCGAAATACGAGTCAAAGCTTTTCGGATACGAATGTCTGTAGAGAACTGGGACAAGCGGTCTCGAAGAGGGAATTGCCTCTGAGAACTGTTAACACACTTTCCTAGTTAAGTGCTGATTTAAATAGCGAACTTCTAACTGTTTATTAAGATCATCTTGGTTGTGGAAGGTTCAGCTCTCCTGCTCTGATGGTGCACAATCATCTTTCGCACATCTTTATAATCAACCAAGGGAGTAAAATCTCAGATCTGATCGAGCTGCTACTGCGAACCAGCTCTAACGGGTGGTGGAAGAACACGGCCACGTTTCCTTTGCAGTTACGATTGCTGGTATTTCCTACATCACAGGTATGTTTTATGTTCAGAATTCTCTGTGGGTAGTAATTTCACTACAGTGTTTTAATTTCCTCTGTTTTGTACCAAAGTTAGTGTGGATTTCAAGAAACCTGTAGTGCTGCTAGAAAACGACACCGTTTTCCTTCAAGCTTCAGTTCCTGTTCTCTGTCCTGGTTTGAAATGAGGTGATTTGGGCTCACAGAATGCACTGTAACTGTTGGGCTTCTGTGGTCCTATTCAGCCTGCCCGTGAGCCAGCAGGTGAATGAGTCAGTGTGGTCAAGAGGGGCAGGAGCCACCTTAAAAGGACCCTGTCACTCCGTGCAAAGCACGCGGAGACCCCGAGGCAGCGTCGGGAGTCAGGAGCACCCAGACTTAGCTGCCCGGGAGGAGTCTGTGCTTTTGTGTAGATTACACTGACGTTTTCTTCTTTCTCGGTGAAGCCGTCAGAAAGACCACAAGGAAATAAAAGGGCGTTGAGGATGCTTTACTATATTACACGATATTGGGGAGTTCTGTACCTGTTACCGTGACAGCAGCAGCGATCAGTCTGCACAGCCTCGTGCAGGGAAAACAAGCCGCCTCGCCCTTGCCTGAAGTTGTTCGTGATGCTGCCAAATGCCATAATTCTGCCGTTCAGATGGAACTGCTCCACATCAGGTGTTTCCTGAAAGAGCATCCTCAGGACGCTTTGTTCTTCAAGTGTCAGAAAAAATGTTTCCAGCAATATTGCATTAGGCAGATGAGCATTATCACTCGTGTTTCTATTATTTTGTGTTCATTTTAAATACCTACAGCGGTTTGTCTGAAAACCTGCAGCATACACACAGTTTGGAGAAAGAAATGTGGCAGAGGTGGTCACTCCTGCATCAGAAATGTTCTTGTAAAGCAAATATATTTGACTGAACTATACTTTTTTTTGAAAAAGGTGTGATCTATCCATAGTCAGCTGAGACAAACTAATACGGGGCAGCTAAATTGTACGTGATGTGCCCGGGCCCGTGAGGGGATCAGGAGGCTGTCCTGCGGCGCTGCCACTCAGTGGGCACCGGTAAGGGGTGCAGGATGTGACCCTGCCTGTGTGCCCTGAGCAGGGTGAGGAAGGAGCTGGAGAGCAGCTCCACGGCACTTCAGGCTACACCGGCGCAAAACTGTTCGTGACCTAAATCAAGAAAATGTGTGCTGTTCAAGAGAGGTCCAGCAAAAACTGTAATGACGGCTGGAATTTCACGTGGAAGAGACCAGGACGAACCGGGACTTGTAATTGTCAGCAGAGGAAGAGAGAATTCAGTTCCAAGTACAGAAAAGGTAAGTAAGTCCTGGTCTGTCGTGTAGAGTTACTTTCTTCTCTGTAAACGTAGACGTGAAGGTGTGATGGTGAGACGTACTAAATATTCCATTGATTTTTCCTGGTGGGGCAGTAGATTCGCTTACAAAATATAAAATTAAGGAAGAAATGCTGCCAGATTCTAAACCTGGGTTTCATTAAAACGTGTTGTCATTTTGCTATAAAATACATGTGCTACAACGTTCCAGAAATTTTAGACACACAATAGAGTAATAAACTGCTTTTATAACTGGGGTAGTGCTCCGCCATAGAGTCTGGATTTCCCCCCTACTGTTTGTATGGAATTACCTCAGTACAGAAACGTTCATACACCACGAGGAAGGAGTAAATGGGTCGTCACTGCAGGAAGTGGAAATTTTAAACATTGTTTTATAGAGAGGACAACCGACATCGGAGGTTTGTCAGCCTGGAATTCACTGCAAATAGTCGGTGTGGCAGCATGGGCCCTGCCAACGCCCCGCTCCTTGCAGCCGTGTTTCCCGGTTCTCCTTCCCTGGCGCAGCTCTACCACTGGAAGCAGCGGTGGGAAACCCGGTGTGAATGTTTCTTCCATCACTGGCACCTTTCCCAGTTGCAGGGGTTGCTGCCGCCTGTTGAGCTAGTAACCAGTTTGCCCCGGGAGCAGGGAGGCTGCCTGACCTGCAGCCCCTGCGCTGGCTGCTCTGAGGGCATCGGTGCTGTCCTCCAAACAGCCTGCGTGGCACAGCCGGACTGTCCCCTCCCAACATCATCGTCTGGAAGAGGTGTCCTTAATACTGTCTTCCCCGTTTCCTGTGCAGACAAATCCCTTCCTGGGTTAACGTGATCCCGTCCTTGAACCTGACACAAGAGTCCGAGACGGGTGTGAGTGTCTCCGTCAGATAGACGCGGTCCTGTGCACGTTTTGGTGGGAACATCTCCATGAATAAGCGTTAACAGATTAGACTGATGGGTATGCCAGTATCTTCCCCAAAGTACCTGTTCTTTTCCCTTCCCATGGAAGAATAATAGTGAAGGACTTGAGCTTTTTCTCTTGAAGAAGAAAATTCCAAGAGCTCAGCCTGAGTATGCCGAAGTACCCATATTTTATACGCAGCTGCCTGGCTATGCCGCTCCTCAGCTTGCTAATGAGCTTGCTAATTCCAGTCACGCTTCCTAATGAAAGCAGTAGGCATCCCACAAACCCAGCACAGGGTGCCCGGGGTGACAGAACTGAACACAAAGCATCTTCCCGTGTCTGTGGCATTTCACCCTGGTTCTTTAATACCAACGGAGCTGGTGATAAATAACCCCTCTCTGGTCAGCCGCAGTCAGAGGAGGTTTTATTTGGCCTCGTTCTGGGGTGCACAGAGCCCCACAGAAGGTTTATGAGAGCAGCGCGTGTCCTTCATAAGACAGGCTGATGTCACATAAGCTGTTACATGGGTCCCACCTCCAGAATCATCATCATCATCAAAGAGTCGAGCAAAACTTTTCTCCAGAGTAAGTATTTCCATGTGACAAGCCTCAGCACCGCAAGACAGCTCAGCTACATCTCGGAAATATCTTCTGTGGCTCAATGGGCAGGTCAGAAAACACAATTCTGTAACTTTTTGGGGTGTTTTTTTCTGCTGAGTAGCCACTTACGACCAAAATGTTCTGGCTGCACTGAATTACCTGCAGCCTTTTGAATAGTGCAATACAAACCCGAATTCTTTTCTGAATGCTATGGCATAGGTATTGCCCCATCAGCTCTTTTAAAAAAGGAAATGTCCATCACTGGGAATTTGCAGTACGTGCGGTTTGAGCCCAGAATGAATTCTGACAGCTCGGTTACCATGAGCTCCTCAGAGACCGTGCTTAGTGGAAACACTGACATAATCTTAACGATAGTGGTGGGAATTTTGCCAGTAAAACAGAACGTCCTGTAGGCAGAACGTAAGGCAGAGTAGCTCCGGCTCCCCAGATCGCAAGAGCTTTGAAAGAGAAGTTGATAGAAACTTTGTGCGCTCCTGTTCCTTGGACCAAGGAAGAATCGTCTCCGTCTGCGCTGCTGACTGCTGTTACCAGCTGCGGTATATTCCATTCCGCACACGACAAAAGGTGCTGGGGAAATTTAAAGGGCATTTTGTTGCAAAACCGTGAAGTCCTGCTGCAGGGCAGTGGAGACACGCTGGGCTGCCGATGAGGGATCGCCAAGGCGCGCAGCAGCCAGGGCGCTGGTGGGAAGAGGTCACTGCTTCTACATGTCCTGCTCTTTCTCCCCTGGCAGCTCCCAGGCAGAGCCGGGCACGGGGAGCTCTCCACAGGCTTACTGCAACAGAGACCTCCTTCCCGAATTGTTGACAACAACCTCGCTGCTCTTTCCTGGAATGGGCGAGGGAGGGGTCGCACTAGTAGCCGTGCTGGCACATCAGTGGGCCAGAGGGGAGGGTGATAAAGGGCGTCCTCTTGCAGCGGATCAGCTGGAGACAGAAGACGACGTCTGTCCAGAAGCCGGTGCTTTGAGATGACGAGCTGTACACTGGGACATTTAATGTGCCACGAGCCAGACTGTGACATTGCAGCTTGCTGTGAGCAGTGCTCTGTTTTTGTGTTCAGGAGATGCGTAAGAAAGTGAAGCACTCCAAAAAACAAATACCTCACAGAACTGCCGGGGGAAATCCCTGAAAATGAAGAAGGAGAAAGGAAAGAAAGAAACTATTTAAAAATGAGTGGATTGGGGGGGGGAAAGACGGTAGGTTGACACTGCTGCTCAGTCAGCTTTATGCTCTGTTCCTCCTGTTACACAGCTAAGGATAATTCAGATTCATTTCTATAAAATAGAGCAGAAGTGGCTCTTCTCCATCTCTTAGATTGGATTTGTTCGCTATGAAGCAAGACAAAATACGCTCTGGTGTTTTATTTTGGCTTAAGGAATGCAAAGGCATAATAATTGCCAGCTGATACACTAATTCAGTGCAGGTGTTCAGGTTTTTAATAGACCATTGTCACTTAATGGTACCTTTAAAAAAGAGATCTCGGATTTTCCAGTGGAACAAATACTAGAAAGAGGCGCCATGACATGAAAGGAAGGGAAACTCCGATGCGAGAATTGCAGATTCAGTTACTAGAGGTACGGATGGATAGATTCCCTGCCTGTTACCGATGAACGATTCTGCACAAAGCTGTGGAAATATAACGGTGACGGTGAAATACTAAGAACACAGAGCACAGTTATTGCTAAATTCTTACCCACAAATTCTGACGTGAACGATTCCGCACAAAGCTGTGGAAATATAACGGTGAAATACTAAGAACACAGAGCACAGTTATTGCTAAATTCTTACCCACAAATTCTGACGTATGGGCTAGCGCTTAAACGACTGTTGAAGGAAGCAGTCTGGCTGCTGATCCCTTGGGTCTGGCTTCACCCAAGAGAGCACGGAGCTACTGCTCAAACCCGCTTCAGCCAGTGACGCGAGTGAGACTCGGGAAGGATTCTAGCCAAGCCCAAAGATGAAATGACACGCTCTGGAAGTTACTGATTGGTTTCTGATTAGAAACCTAGTCAGAATGAGACCTTCCTGAGTGTTCCTCCATCTTGGGGTGCAAATGAAACAAGAAGGTTTGTGTGTTGGCGGTAACAGAGCTTGTAGCTTCTTCTTTGAACTGTGGCCAGCGGATGCCAGTGATTGGCATACAAAGGCATTACACATTTTCCGTTATTTTAGGTTTAGATGGCAGATGAAATCTTTGGTCAGTCGTGGACACGTTCTCTCTTCATCTGCGCTCAGGGGTGCCTGGGTTTGAGTGCACTCGCTTTCATCCTGCACTCTTTGAGCGTCTTTCCTTAAGCTGGTAACATTTGGTGGCGTCACTGGTGGAAGGCCACCAAGACTGGGCTGTGCATCCTCTTCAGGGGGCTCTGAAGTTTATTGTCCCCCTGTCTCGGTGGGGTGCGAGCTGTACAGCTCCTGTAGCTCTGCATACACTGGATGCCGACAGCTGAACTGGGGGACATCTTAGCGGTTCTTCAGGCTGCTCGAATGAGCCCTTGCATGAGCAGTCCCACGATCCTGGCCGTCAGGCTCAGGGTTGAGGGTGGCTTTGTGGGAGGCTAGCTGGCAAAGATAATCGATGGTGAAAGGCACCTGAAAGCAGCTGCTCCTTGGAAGTTTGGAAAATGTCAGCTGGAAGCATTACTGGTCCTACCTGCGTGTGGCTGATGGAGCACAAGCCAGGCTGCAGGGACACTGCCAAAACGTGGAAAGTGGTAATTTTCACGCGCTGTTTCCTGGCCCAGCCAGGAGCAAAGCCAAAGCTATGACAAACAATGCAGTCTTTTACTAACGTCACGGTTTTTAGAAGACTCCCAGAAAAAAGTAATCCTGCTTTCCTGACCATAACGATGCATAGTTAAACCCAAACTACTTTTTTTTGCTGACAAAGCATAAGCAAGCCCTCTGACTTCTTGGGGAGGTGTGTGCAGAACGCCAGGCTCTCTGCTTGGCGAGCGTGCGAAAACCTTTGCTCGCTGGAGCGCTGCAGCAGAAGAGGGGTGAGAGACACGGCGCAGGCGGGGTGCCCGCGCGCGGGGAGCGAGGCCGTGGCACGTCCCTGGGGAGTTTGCTACGTGGCACCAAGGCGTGTGCCTGTTCTGCCACACCAGCACATAGGGGACAACCAGGGACCTTGAACTCCCCCCCGGTGAATAGAACATTCAGCCCCTGTGCTGTCCTTGTTGGAGTAAATTACACGTTTCCCCCCGAAATTATTTTGCATTTCCCTGAAGGGCTCTTAAAATATCCATGACACAAAGTGCAAAGGAACAACTGCTGGAATTTGGTCCTGCTGAGAGTAAGGTAACAATCTGGAGGATATGAGGCAAGCCACCGTTTCATTGTGCTCTACTAGTGCTTGTAATTCACATCTCATCGCTTTCAAGGCCTCTGCTGGTAATATTTCCTTCTGCTAAGAATAGAGCTTAAAGGTATTTTAAGAATTCTAGTTGTCACGCAATTAATAGCATAACACTTTGTTCCGAGTAAAAAGATTTGCTTGTTTCGAGCAGTAACGGTATTTGCATGTAAAAAAGGGGGAATGGGGAGTGTTTTATTGCCAGCACTTTTCCTTACAGGGGGATGAATCACTTACATTCTTGGCAACCAGTCTTAAATTCACAGGAATGCTCAGTTTGATCAACTTCCTTCAAAACACCAAGCTCAAAGTAGAGAGGGAAAAAGAGAGAAAGAAGCTTGGATGGGCTTGGATGCAGAAGACACTACAAGATGCTCATCCAAGCAGGAAGACAATAAATCTAGTGTGCAAATTGTTTTGCCCGAAGCAAGCTGCTGACTTGCTGTTACAGGAGGGTCCAGTCTAAATTAAGAGAACACTGGAATGGAAAAAAAAACAAGGAGGAAAAGAGCAAGAGAAAAGAAAGACAATCCTGCCAGTCCGGCAGACACGGCGGATGTTGTGTCAAACGTGAGTTTATTTTCTAACAAAACAAAGTGAATTTTCAAGAAAAAAAAACACCTTATTCCCTTCAGGATGGAAGATTGTGCTGAGAAACAAAATATGAGAATACAGTTAATTTAGGTGTGAGGAAACTGCCCGTGTTCAGGCTGTGGTCTCATGCGACAAAAGCTCAGGGTAGCGGGGGGACTTCTTTGGCAGCAGCGCAGGGTGAACCAAGATGTCCCCTAGTTGCTCCTCTCCAGCTGTGCAGCAGACCTCACTGAGGAGGGGATGGCCCTGGAAAATGGTTCCTTTTGGTTTTATTCTAATGGATTTATTCTGCTGGAGCATCTCCAGAGAAGGGCAATGAATCTGGTGAAGGGTCTAAGAACAAGTGCTGAGGGAACTGGGGTTGTTCAGCCTGGAGAAAAGGAGGCCGAGGGGAGACCTTATCACTCTCTACAACCGCCTGACAGGAGGTTGTAGTGAGGTGGGGGTCGGTCTCTTCTCCCAAGTAACAAGCGATAGGACAAGAGGAAACGGCCTCAAGTTGCACCGGGGGAGGTTTAAGCTGGATATTAGAAAACATTCCTTTCCAGAGAGGGTTGTGCAGCACTGGACCAGGCTGCCCAGGGCGGTGGTGGAGTCCCCATCCCTGGAGGGGTTTCCCAGCCGTGTGGAGGTGCTGCTGAGGGACATGGTTTAGGGACCCTGGCAGTGCAGGGGAACGGTTGGACCTGATGATCTCAAAGGTCTCTTCCAACCCAAATGACTGTGTGATTATTTTTCAGCTGGATTGGTTCTCCAGGCTGGTTCACCAGACAGCCATCTGTGGCGCTGTGCAGCACACCCAAGTGGCAGTGCAGAGGGTGACAGGGGGAAGGGGACATTGCAGAGGGGTAATGATGAAGGTGGGCAGGCATCCCTGCTGCCACCTTGGCTGTGGTCCTCAGCACAGCACCAGTCAAAGGCTCCTTTGGCCCTGCTGCTCCCTTCTGCTCAGAGAGGGTCAGGTGGCAGCTTCAGTGAGACCAGCACAAGTGCTTCTTGGCTAAAGTAAAAACAGCCCGAGCACAACCCAGCACAGTATTCAGTGTGGAATTTCCCTTTTTCTAGGTCGGGCTCTAGGTCACGCTGTGGTCACGCAGACAGCTGTGCCTTGGTATAAAAACAGGTCTGTGAGGAGTGGTGGGAGATGAAGAGGGAAGCACTGCTCCCCAAAATTATGTGTTGGTTCCTTGGTTCCTTTTGATTTCCGCCGGCTTTTCACCTCAGTGCTCTGTAGCCCTGGGGCTGCAGCAGGGCGCAGGGCAGCAGCCCCTCAGCCTGCGTGTAAGCGTGAGTGTGTCACACCCTGCAGCTAGCACAGGGCTGATGTGCTTCCGTCCCGGCTGTCCCCACAAAATATGTGTTCACTTAGTGAGCCAAATACGGGGAGAAAAAAATACTTGGGGGAGAATGCGAAGGTAGAGAGGTCCAGGAGAGCTGGGCTTGGCCACAAAGGCTGGGTGCCGCATACCCTGGGCATGACACAATTGCTGTGTGTGTCTTCAGGATCATAGTTTCAGCGTGTTGTCTGCTGCTGCCACGCTTCGCTGTGCCCATCCAGTAAATCCAGAAATTCCTCTCTGATTCTGTAATCAGATATGTAGTAAATCCCACACTTTTGGGACACTGTGAATTTACTGTGTATTCACCAGGCAACTGCATCCCGTTCGCAGAATAAGATCGGTGCTTCCTCATCCGGTTTCCTGCGCGTTGGTTGTACAATAGGTCAGCACAGGTCCTGGGGTGCATCCAGGTTTTCGGCGTGGGTAGCCTTCCTATCCAAGCTGTGGTACAGACAATCCTCAAAAAGCTGTGCAGGCAATTTTTCTTGGCAGAGAAGGAAAACGTCTAGCAAATCTGGACGCTTGAGGGTAGCCTCCATCGGAGCCTCCACTGCGACATGAAACTCTGGACCAAGCTCCCAAAGAAAAATGTGTGGAATCTTTGCACTGGAGTTTTTAAGACTGCCTTGGTGAAGAGGGTCAGCCTAAGCTAGATCTTTCCCACCCTTGCATTCCTGTGATTCCCAGCAAGGGAGGACTGGTTCGACTCCCCCTGAAATGAAGAATGGCAGGAACTGTCTGTTCTCTGCTCTGCAACCTGCTCTCTCTTTCCCAGCCTCTTGCTGGGACCAGCACGAAGCTCAGGGCAGACACTTCTCCCAACCCAGCGGGGCTGGGCACTGCAGAGAGAGAGGTTTATATGCCGTGAGCCTGTGTATTCACACGTGAGAGGAACTGTGGACGCAGTGGTGATGTCTCATGGTAATGCAGAGCAGGACGAGATGTAATGAAGGTTTTTTCCAGGATTAAAATAAGCAGAACAAGAACCAGTTCTCTGGGAGGAAAGGAGAACAGTTGCTGTCAGAACGTTTCACCGACTTGGCAAAAATGCCAAGCGGGCCCTGCCTGCAGCGTACATGGACTTCAAAGGGCTTAGGGTGAGTGGGGGTTAGAGGGAGCCAGATCACGGCTTCCTACACGTACGCAGCCGAGGTTGAATGACACGCAAGGCTGTACCCCACGGGTGTGTTAGTATTCGGATGTCGGCCAAGTTGCTGACACCTCTGCCTGCAGGTTTGAGCGATGGGTCTTGCTTTAGCTGCGTACACCCAGCGGGAGCTCAGTTCTGACCCAGCTCCAGGAAGAGTGGGTCACACTCTCACAACCGGTCACTTCAGGGACGCTGCTCCACGGTGGGAACACTCTGAAACAAACGGCCAGGCCTCCGCTCCAGCGGTGAGCCAGCTGCTCAGGAGGGGCGTGTGGTTCTCAAACAGGATGCAGGCTGAATAACCCTCCATTCCTGAAGAGGGTGGTCCCCGAAGGTCAGGGCTGCCTTCAATGGTGTGGCAGCGTGAGAGGAAGCTGCCTCAGAGGGTGCTTTCATAATGCTCCGACTATGAATAAATTCAGCCGGTTGTACTCTGGGTTCCCAAGTGTTAGTTGTCAAAAATGTGAACGGGAGAATAAGGTTAGGCAAAGAACAAGTCTCCAGCTGGACTTTCATTACAGGGTGAACAGGGGTCCTCCCCCCGCAGCCCGCTGTGGTTTCAGACAAAGGGCTTTGCATCCCCTGTAGGAATCCTCTTTGCTGCCAGGGACGAACGTGTGGATGTAGGAGGCACAAAGCTGGTAGGGCCCAGCTCGCAGAATCAGAGAACCCCTGAGCCCGGAAGGGACCACGTGAGGTGACCTAGTGCAAACCCCTGCTCAAGCAGGGTCATCTAGAGCGGCTTGCCCAGGATCATGGCCAGCCAGGTTTTGTGTCTCATCATCTCCTCAGGCAGAAGCTCCACAGCCCCCCTGGGCAGCCTGCTCCAGGTCTGGATGGGCAGGCGATGGCCAGAGGCCTGATGTCTGTATGGATCTTTCTGGCACTTTTCACCTTCATAGTAAGTTATTACGTAAAAGTACAACCTTAATAACTGTGCCTGGCATTCGCTCGCTGCCTGGCTCTGCTGAGGCTGGGTGTAACAGTGGGCCAAGGCTGCTCCGTACTTTACCCTGTTGTGTAATTATGAAAAAAAGACCGTTAAAGAGACAGTTGGGGCTACATGGGATGTGGCCCCACAGGAACACCCCTGGTTCACCACAGAAGTGACCATTACCCCAACCAACGCTGTGCTAATTTAGCCTCTGAACCTGTTACCACAATAAATCCAGAAAAAACAAGGAGATTTTTCATCCTTGAACAGTTTTCTGAGAATATCTGTCCTGTAAGCTCCGAGAAGACGAGGGAGCTGACTGGGTCACACTTTCTGTTCCCGTGCTTCTGAGCCGGTGCTTTGCCCTGACGGTGGCTGTTAGCAGGGCATCTTCTCGGTTCTGGCAGGAGAACTCACCTGAAATCTTAACTGAGCCACATTTGGGCTACCCAAGGCAGTTCTATATTGCTCAAGCTAAAGTCACTGCAATGTTTTAATTAGCGAGCAAACACAGTCTGTTGCTTTGCTCTGCGTGACGCACAGAAATCTGCCCGCTTCCCCCCTGAGTAGAGTACAGCGTGTCTCAGCTGCTGGCTGCTGTAATTGCGACGGGGAAAGCATTTGTACGGCACTATAAAGGTGAGCCGGGCGTTTTGCAAATACAAAACCAGTAATCCCATTCCCAAAGCATTCAGAGTCCAACATGGTCAAGAAAAAACACAAGGCAATTGTCTCGAGGGAAAAGACAGAGACCAAGAATCACCAGGGCAGGAGGTCTGATGGACAGATCTGGGGAGGGGGAGTCCTGGGCTGAGGGACGGGATGCCGCTGAGAAACATGGGGATTTCTTTCCTAATCGGACATAGAACTCACGGGTGGTCTTCAGGAGTCAAGGAATCTGTGCATGAATTCTCCTCCCTGTAAAACTGATATCACTTCAACCCATGCAGCCACCAAAGTAAAGGCAGGCTTCAAAGCAGAGACTGGGCAGAGGAAAGAGGGACTGTAGCAGTAGAGCATCAGGAGGACACTGGGAAGCGAGAGAGGGGACAGGGGAAAAGGAGAGGAAACCTCTGAGGAGCGAGGAGGTGGGAGCCGAAGATGGTATCCTTCAAGCGTGGGGAAGGAGAATATAGATGAACAACCTTTTGGTTAGGCCATGGGGGTGCAGAAGAGCCTGAAGAGCGGCTGGCAGTGAAGCACAGCAGCTGAAGCAGGCAACGGCCAGAGCATAGAGAATGGTTGTAGTCATGGTGATGGAAATCCAAGGACCACTTGAAGAAGAAGAAGATACTGAGACAGAAACTCAAAAGACAGAAACTTCAGATGAGCCTTTCATGAGAGAAACCGTTATATGAAATACAATGAAAGAAGAGAAAAAACCTCCTCAAACCCAGAAAAAAATAGAGGAAGTGCTGAGAGCAGAATGGAGATAACTGATACTTTTATGTTGAAAAAAAATCAGTTTGAGGAGAAGGAATATGTAATAGCAGCAAGGACTTCAGGAGAGGAAATTTTAAACCCCAGGGGCCACCAGAGAAACCACTTCACCTACAGCGGTACCGACACTTGGTGTCACCCGCTCTGTGCACACACCTGCTCTCATTTGCCAAGATGAGGCTTGACCGTGATGTTTCAAATGGGCAGAAATGAAGATCAGCAAAAACTGTGAAATTCCGAGTGTCCAAGAAATGGAGTCGTTGCACACAAACACAGTCTTTGCTGGCGTTTCACAACGTTGCACGAGGCTTCTTGAATGGTAACTGCTAAACCTGCCCTCCGGTATCGCTGTGTGCTCAGGGCATGGCTACACCGCTCTGGTGTGCACGGAGGCTCATGCCTCAGCCCGAGCCTGCCCTCCTGCTGCCCACACCGAGGGGCTGGCACTGCAGAGGGCATCAGAGCGCCCGGAGTTACACACCGTGCGGGAAGTGGAAAACAGAGGGAAGAGCAATTCGACTGACTTTGTTAGGCTAAAGGGAGTACAAAGGAGCACGGGGAGTAACTGCAAGTAAATTTCAGTACCTGCAAGGAAGCAAGGAATGGCCCAAGCGCAGAGAAGATCTGTAGTCACGGTGATAGAAAAGCAAGGGCCACTTGAGGTGTCTTGTGTGTTGTCATGAGATGCCACTTTGCAACAACTTGCTGTGACTTCTGTGTCTCTATTCACTTTGATTTACGGTACAACAGTGTTACTCTCTGTGTGTTTATCACATTCCAAGAGTCACAAAAGACTTTACTCCCTTAAGCTACAGACTCAGAATGGTGATTCTCATTACAGGCAAATTCTGTATTTCAATAACTCACAAAGCACGTATTATCCAACCTGCACTTTTAGTGACAGGTGGTGAATAAAAGCCAGCCCTGACATTCAGAGCCTTCGTCCTTTACTCATGGAGCTGAACTCTAGCACAGTGTGTAAAGGCAACACAAGGCAGAGCCTGAAAGAAAAGAGTTAAAAACTGGAAGTACGTTTAGGGCTGCTGTGGAGCTCTTTAGAGGAGCCAGTGTGTATCCTGAAGTGAGCGAACAGCAGTGGCTGGTGTGGGAAGGAAGTTCAGAATAGATGTAGGCTGAAAGACTGCGTGGAAGACCGGGAGACACACGGAGATGATGACAGTCATCAACCGGGAACACGCGGTGGTGAAGCGGTTTTGAAGTGGAAAGGCTTTCAGCTCGGATGCCGTTTTCATGGTGTATTATTCTATGATGATACTCCAGCAGAGCGTTATGGACAGGTGGGGATTTTTCAGTGTCCTGCACAGAAATCTCCCAGAATTTTCCCCAACACCTTTTTAGGGGCTGTAATCTTGATTTCCAAAAAACTTTATCTTCAAAATGGATGTGTGCCACATACGGATGACGAGTCCCACATGCAATTTTCTGTTTCCAATGCAAAGGCCGGGCGATAGTCACCCCCATCCTTCCATCCTGCTGCTGATCATACCAGCTGATCTGTAGGATTCAGGCCAAGTTATTTCCTTCATGCAAGTCACTCGCCTCGTAGACAATAGTAAAGACCTTCTCGCAGTTTTCTGGCATTCTTCTTTGCTGATAAAGGTGTGTAAACGAGCGCAAAGCACACAAGAGCTCAGCTCCCAGAGTACACAGAGGTGTGACTGTAGTTTTTCCCCTACTCAAGTACCTTTCTCCCCCAAGAAAATATGTGAGGTTTGTTGACTGGAGCTTCCTATGCTGCTTTGAGATGCCTTGCCAAGTCATACGTTATCCCGCTTCCTTCCTGCAGGCAATCCAAAGAGGGAAGGCTTCTGGAGCTCTGCCCCTCGCAGCTGCACCACACAACTGCTCAGCTCTCAGGCCCTCTCCTACAGCGCCAGAAATGTGGTGGCTGAGTGCTGGGCTCAGCAGGGGCTCTGAGGACGTGCCACCTCTGTGGGCAGACCTTGAACAGGAGCGTGCTGCCACCCCAGTGCGCTCTGAGCTCAGGAGGTGCTGGAGCACCACAGGGCTGCTCAGCGCTGTCCTGCAGATGTGGTGGGAACGCCAACGTAAGGCCAGCTCAGTTGGCACAGTCGCCCTGAGAAGCCAGTTCATTCAGGAAAATGAGACGCAGCAGTAGGCGTACAGCACCACTGGAAAATTACTGTGTGTCAGAGAGGCTAAGCAGCGAGGACCTGAATTTCTGCAGACTGGGGCACAACCTCAGTCTTACAGGTTTCCCCTAGAGCTCCGTGTCTGGGCAATAGCCTGGAACCGAGAAATTGAACATCCTTTCTGACTCTTCATGTTTTGCATGCTTTAAAATTGTTTTTTACTGATCGGATGATCTAGTTGCTGATCACGATTCGGGAGATGAGGGTCCTCCTCCTGGCTTTGTCACTGAATTGCTGTCTTCCTAGTGAACATGCCTAGCGTGTTTCTCCATTCAGCTTCTCTGTCCGTCTTATCTCTGGAGATGTAATCTCTGCTCTCAAGAGCTTGGCCCTTACTATGTAATTTTTTGAGAGCCATTGCAGCCTTCCAGAGCACTGTCTCCTATAGCAAGATTAACTGAAGCTTGCCCCGTGCTCCTCTGAACGCTCTCATTCAGTAGCTGTTCCACACACACAGTGGCCTCGCATTAGTGTGGTCTGACTTCTGGTTCTTTTTTTTTTATTTATGGTCACCTCTGCCACCTCCTTCCCACGCTCCGATACAAGAGCAGACCTTTTAAAAACAGAGGGATAAACATATGTTTTTAAATTTCATCGCTTCTGCCTGTAGCTGACGCTATCCCTGTTTCCACTGTGGTCTTACTCAGTGTGTCTAGAATACACATCGTCATCTCCACGTTTCGGATTGGCTCACCCTTTTTGGCTAGTGCGTTACTGATGTCGGTCTGCGATCTGTCTAGTTCTCTTCCTCTGCACTATGTGTCTTTTTCTTATCCATGGTTGTACTTCCTTGCCCATCTGTACCATGACTTTACTTGTCCTTGAGCACACATTAATAGTTTTTCGAAACACATGCCAGTGCCCCCATTTTTCTATTCCATCCCTTCCTTTACTCTGTTCCATGTCCACTTTTCTCTCAGAATTTAAGCAGCTGAAATTTGTTGCTGGTTTGTTGTTTTGGGTTTGGTTTTTTTTCCTTTGGGCTGACTTAGTCATAATGACAAGGCTTACAGGGAAAGATCCAAGTCTTGCTGAAAGATCTAATCCAAAGCTCATTACCACGGCCACTATTTTTCTTTTACAGTCTTCCAACTATACTTCCCTGCTTTTACAGACTTTGGCAGATCCAACATCATCTCAGAAGAAGAATGGTTTCCTCCGAGTCCCACATCTAGCCCAAACCACACATTATTTTGGGAACCCAAGTGATATCTAATCTGACACTTCCCTGTCCTTCTCTGAAGTCTTGCTTTGCCTTGTATCGCCCTTGGTAAGGCAGCCTGTTCAAAGGGCTGACTTCAGGCTCAGGTTTACCCTCCAGCTGCGAGAGAACCATGTTTGTAAGCCGAGATGGTTAGAGCCTGTTTAGGTTTATTTGCCAAGGCTCCTGGACTGACAGTCCTCGCTGTCAAAATCCTTTGTTAGCACATTTATTCTCTCTAGCTGTACCGTCTTCTCCTTCCTTAGGACAAGAAGGATCTTGAGAAGTTTCTAAGATGTGGACACCTTGAGACTTTCTGCAACGGTCTTGCTTTTTGCTCTGAGAAGGATTGGGAGTAATTGTGGTAGAATGCCTGTGACTCAGCCTGCTTGGCAACCAGATGGTCATGGGTTCCGAACTAACCCTGCGCATGTGAGCAGCGTGCACCCCCCTGCTGCATCTGCTGCGTCTGGATGACGTTGGCAATCATCTGTGGTGGTTCTCTGCTGAGGTGTCCAGTAGGTACATTTCTAGTGGTGCTTTTGGGGAATGTGACATTCAGCTTTAGTGACCACACATTAACTGCAAACCGGTAACTAAAAGAAAATAACCATTTTCAGTAAAGTTTTTGGGCTTCATTGGAGTAGATTGCAGTTTCTGTCACATGAGTAATTTTTGTCTCTTCTTCCAGGGTCTTATCTAAAAAAATCTCAGATTTCCCCTAGGTATGAGCTACTCAGTGGACAAAGCATGTGTCGTTTTATACTGACATTATAACTTATTTCTATATTCGCAGTGAAATGAGACACCATTTTTATTGCTTTCAAGACTCTAGATTTTCTGTTAAACCAAGTATATCACAGGAAATACAAGATTTCCTCTCCTGCGGTCAAAGTCGGTAACAGAAAACAGCAAAACACTGGATGGAGGTTAACAGTTGAAACATATTGAAGACATCCTTTCCTTGATAAACTCACTTCAAAATATGTGTCGTTTATCGTAGAGGTGACAATATACATTCCTTAGCAGCCAACAGTTTTTAAATTGATAGATCTGTCTAATGCAGAATGCAGATTAGATGGGTGCTTTTAAAAATTGATGACGTTTCTCATGAGGATGAGAATGCCAGGCCTTCTAAACAGGCACAGTAAATTACCGGAGAAATGAACACAGCTTTGTTTTAAATTAATGCTAAATTACGAAGCTGGGCTTTGAGGCATCAGTTTCACCTGATGATAGCTCACAGAAGGCGCTATTCCTCCGGAGATTTCCTAGTCTTTCCGCGACGTGGGAGTCATTCCTCTTTCCTTACAGGCAGAGAAGCTGAGGTGGAGCAGTGAAACGGTTTGCGGACGGTCCCGAAGTGGGACAGGGCATGGAGAAAAGCTGATCTATGCTGTCTTCAGCTCAACAGACCTGGCTACCACCCCCTCCCCAAATCAACGTAACACTTTTCCAAGGAGTATCGCCCTTCTGAAGCCTCCGATGGTCTCTTACGGTTGCAAAATGTCCTTGCACTGGCGTGTGTATGGGGGGAGGTGGGGGTGCAGGAGGGGTTGGTAGTCTCCATAGGCCACACGTGTCCCTCATTTGTTCCCGCAGGGTAGGTGTTCCTCACAGCTCCCAGGAACTTTTTCCTCTGTACCAACCCAAGGGCTCCAAACGTGCCCGTGTTCCTCCCCCACCTTTTGTTTCTGTCTGGAGGGTGAATCACTCAGGGCGTCTGAGGCAGGAAGGGCAGAGCTGCGGTGGGGGTATTGTTCTGCTGGGAGATGCTAACAGCTATTGTGCCTGGACTTTGATGTAAAGATAATTACAGGCCAGATTGATGGTTGCCGGATGCCCTCACCAGATGCCAGTGCTTCGTGGGTCCTGCATTACCTCCCTCTCAGTTTCTCCAGGATCAGAAGGACACCACCTACAGCTGCCCAAAACCTTTTCATAAAATTTTGGAATCAGTTGGCCGGGATGTTCAAAAGCCATCTGCATTGCATCTGGACAAAGGGATGCCATCGAGCTGATTGCGGCGACTTGAAAATTTGGCCAATTCATTCCCAAACAGAGAGCACAACTGGCTCGCGCTGGTGAAATTCCACACAAAGTCCGGACATTCCTGCAGTCCTCTCAGGCGCTGCCTGGGCTCCAGCTGCAGTCAATGATTGATACGAAGCGTGGGGCTGGGGGCAGAGTATGTAGGAACATGGGTCCTTGTGAAATTCAGAGTTTTGAACCCTCTGTGTGAAGGCTATAAAAGCAGTCTGAGCATCCAGAATGCCTTCTCCAGCTATTGGGGGCCTGGGTCATGTTTCCTCTGCCAAGCTGAGGCAGTTCCCCAGTCAGATTTGACCTGTTCCACCTACTTTGTGCTGAAATCAAATGTATTTCTGAAGTACCAACTCTTATATTCGCTACACCTTTGCTGCCCCAAAAGACTGCTGTGATAGATCTCCTAGACATAGTCCTGACAAAACCCCCATCGTATCTAAACCATAGCTAGGATCGGATTAGAGTTTATTTTTTCAGCCACTCCATTATTGAAGCAATGAGCCTAAGTTTGACTGCCACAAATGTAATTTTGCATCACGGTTAAACATACAGATTCTATTCATATATAGGCTGTGTTGTCTGTACTGTGCTGGACGACTCATAAATCCTCCTGATTCTGATTTTGCAGTGGTGGTTGGAGAAGAAGGATTCCCCGGTATCATTCTCCAAAGAAAATGAATATATTAAACCCAGAACATCTCAGCAATGTTTTCCCCAAGTCTTCTTTCCTTGCGCGTCATTCATTTTGTGTCACAGTGGTTTGTTCTAGGCACATTGTCCTAGCGAAGGATGTTTCTGTCAGCACATTCTTTGTGTCTGTACGCCCATGCACACCTGTGTTCACATGTTCATGTTCACTTCATGTGTGTGTGTTCCTCTTTTTCAAAAAAAGACTAGCAGACAGCGAGGTATCGCTGTTGATATTCTTGCTCTACCTTTCAAGAATTCTGAGTGGGTTCAAGCTGTTACTGGCTGCCAGCACCGTGTAAAGAAGAGGTTCATCCACCCACATCACAATTATTTGGTTGCTAGGAGTATTTTTAGCAGAACACTTTGGTAATTGATTGCAAATACAATAGTTTAGAAAGAGTGAAATGAGTGCGGGGAGGGGACGAGGGGACTCGCAGCAGCAGATGTGAGGGGATGGAGCTGCAGAGAGCTCCTGCTGCCCTCACTGTCTCAGGTGGGTGGAAGGAGAACGAATGTGAAATAGAGGAGCTGTGGTCCCTCCCTCCGCACCCACACAGCGGGGCAGACAGCTTCGAAGGCAAGTCAGGAGGCGAGTGATGTAATCACCAGGGATCCAGCAGAGTCACTGAAGTGGACCCATGAATAAACACACTGACCTTTACTCGGGGTAGATCATTATCTCATGGTCTAGTCTGTAACAGATTTGCTCATACAGAGCAAGTTCTTTTTCTGTAGCATCTTTCCTTCTGGGGATGCCGTACAGTGGAGACAGCATGGTTGGGAGGAAAGGCTCGACTGAAACACAGTCATCTCCAAAAACTATAGAGATCAAAACATGTTTTAACAGTATCATGCTGTACCCAACCGAATTCTGTTCCCTTAGTGGTTTTGAGGAGCGTGATTTCTGATAGCTTGGGTTTCTAAAGGCTAAACGCAGAAATAGTCTAAGTCTGTGGCAGACCAAATACAGCTACCTTCTGGAGAGCGGATTCAAGCCACCTCTCCTGTACCTGCTGGTCTGCCAGTGGGAATTCAAACCCAGCAACTCTGTGTGAGCGCATGAAATTCAGAAAGTGCAGCTGGCTGGAACCAGGAGGCGAAATAGTGCAGCTGAGTTTCATTCCCAGATGGATTGGAATGCCAAAGGAAAACAAACAGTTCAGAAGGGGAAAAATACATGAAAATATCTGTTTTACCTAGATTTAAGAACGTGGATGTCGACCAAATCTTACGAAAGAGTGTATTAGCACAGAGTAAGCAATTTTTATCTTGATGCTGTTCCTTTAAACCAGCCTGAACTTTGTTGGGAAAAGGTCTCAAGCCGTTGAGCAATCTCTGGTTTGGGCAATCGTGTTGCTGTGCTTCATCGGTTAAGCACAGCAGTAATTCGGAAAATGAAGCCATGCTGCATCTGTCGTATCATTTAAAATTTACTTCAGTTTTGCAGGTATTTGAGGATTGCAAAACAAACCACGTTACCCTGCAGTCTTCTGCTGTCGTCAGAATCTGCTCTGGGTTTCTTTAGCTCCTGGAGTTGGAGGTTTTCTCCCCACCCCCCCGCAATATATTCCAGTCAATGACACTATTGAAATTCCAACAGTAATTTATATATGGTAACCGGCTGCCCTCAGATGAGACGCTAAACAATTCCCGTGCACCAGGCTGCATTTTTCTCATGAAACGTAGCACTCTGTTGGCAGTCGCGTCTCCTCCCAAACCAGCATCATTTATAAGCACTATTGAGAGTTTACATGGAAGGCTTATTAAAAAAAAAAGGATTATGATAAACAAGCTCAAAGAAATATCCTCAGATAGGACTATCCCTGAGTAATATTACTTAGAAGAATACTCCCCATGGCTTGGAAAAGGCTGTAAATATAGCTCACATCCTGGAAAGACAGTTCCGCGTGGATTTCTCTTCACCAGTGCTCCCAGTCCTGTGGAAGACACTGGGACCTGTCTGAAGATAACCATGTCTCTACAGCGTTTGCAGGACTGACATTTTCCCAGCCAGAGAGAATGCCCCTACAGTGAGTATCTCTCAACTTTGCCAGGGGATTTCAAGAATTTTTAAGTATTATTTCAGGACTGCAGGGTCCTTCCACGCTAACGATCCAAAGATATATGCATGTATATAGATATACGGGAAAGCTTTTATGGTCCTCACTCTGCGTTAGCATTCCCTCATCAGGGCTGGTGCCTGTACCCGTCACACTGAGGGGTCACAACCAGCCTCCCACACCCAAACCTTGCTGCGTGTGGGTTTATTTCTGTGTGGGGATTATTTCTCATCGATAACTGGCTTTATTAAAGACCACAGAGACGTGTAAAATCAGAATGTTCCTGCCTTCATGAAAAACAGGCTCAGATCCAGGCAGCTCCATCCGTGACGAGGTCAAACACGAGCTTTGCGTCCAAAAATCCTTTGCAGCTTGAGTCTGCATTTTTGATCCAGATGTGAATTTCCTGGCTGCCCTGCTCCAGAGCTTCACAGCCCCCCTGACACGACAGAATACATCAAAAATAAGTACGGGGATGTGTCCCAACTTTCATCATCTCTGCATAACTGGTTTGGCCACAAGCTGCAAGCAAGAAAGAGCCACAGAATTCCTCAAAAATGATGGGAAGAGAGAGGAAATCCTTGTTTTAATGAGAAAGGGTGCAAAAAAAAAAAAAAAAGGAGGGAAGGGGGGGTAAGCCACGAACCGAAATAAAGCCCAAAGAGGCACTGCCAGTCCTGCCGCGTGGTGCGTGTGTGGTTTGAGCGCAGCGAGGAAGGAGTAACAACAACAAACAACAGATTAACACCGCAAAACTCACGCTTAAAACGAGTCTGGGGCGGCCGGCGGGCGGCCGGGCACCCCCGCGCACCTCACC
>NW_010389087.1:0-855 GCF_000710305.1 Buceros rhinoceros silvestris
AGTGGGGTCGCAGAACGATGGCCACAGCAGTGTCCTGGGGAGAGGCATAAAAAGGAGCTGGGCTTGTCCCCCCTCAGCGTTCCTCATTTCAACCGCTATCATGGTTGGTCACGCAGGTGTCGGACCAACCAGCCCACCCTCGAAGAGGCCCCAGGGAGGAAGGACCCCGTAAGGGATGAGTCTGCTCCTGAATCCTGCCACAGCCCCCAAGATAGTTTGTCCGTCCTCCTGGCGTGCCATGAGGATAACGCATCCCCGTGCGGCTCTCAGCCCTGCACCCACGCGGTATGCTCCTGCTTCCAACTGACCCCGGCCCACCTTGTCTGCAAACACATCACCATCAGCAGCAAAAGTCCTCTCCGCAAGGACAGCTCAAAGTCCCTTGTGGTGTTTGGGGAAAAAGAAATAAAAGTGGATCCTAACCCATTTCTTTCTTCAGAATAAAACCAGGGCTTGATGGACCAAGTTACTAAACACTGTAACCGCGCCCAGAAACCTGGTGAAAAACCCTTCACAAAGAGGGGCCATGCGTAGCTCCGCTGGCCGGTGCACCCCGGGGAAGCTGGAGTCAGCTAACGAGGAAAGAAGACGTCACTCCATCTGCTCCACATTAAAGATCCCCTCATTTAGCGGAGGGCTGAGCTGTACGAGGTTGCTTTCAGCCGGGGAAGAATTTGCTCTGGCTCTGTCTGCCTCTCAGTAACATCTGAGTTTCTGCGCTGTCCCTGACCTTTTGGCACTGGCCCTGCTCCTGTTCCACAGCCGCGGGGCCCCGCCAGCGTTTCAGTAACGCTCGCAGCCGCCGTGGGCTCGTGGCAGCTCCCGGGATGGGGGGGTTGGGAATTCCAAGGGAAA
>NW_010389087.1:951-4286 GCF_000710305.1 Buceros rhinoceros silvestris
CTCCCGGGATGTGGGGATTGGTAATTCCAAGGGAAATGAAGCACCGTGTGTTTCACAGGGCTCGTTTCCACCGGGAGCCACAGATTTCGAGTGCTTTTGCTCCCATGCGCAGTGGCAGGATCCGGGGGAGGAGGCTACATGTTGAGGGCATCACCCTTCATCTTGCACATGACACTGGTGACATCGCTGGTGTCCCGTTCAAAAATCGCAAGGTGTGACAGTCCTGCCAAACAACAGGACTCACATGAAGAGCCATGAGATTTTTAAAGAAAAAGGCAGGTTTGGGGGCTCCTAGAGCCACCTGAGAGCAGGAATCCAGAGCATTCCTGTTCTGTGCTCCTCCGTAACCACGAGGGCTTCAAAAAGTTGCTTTGTGCTGGAGGCAGGAACTGGCTGATCACACCGCGAGCAGAAACCGGAGCCTTTCGGAAAGCAGCGGGGTTACAGGAGTGACGGTGCCCAGCTCCACACCCCTTCCCTGCAGGCTCCATCCCTCTGTCCTCCCTTGCCCAGAGGGGCGCAGGGGCTGTCCGTCCCTCTGTCCTCCCCCTCCACAAGGTTACCCTCCACGAGAGGGTGTTGCTTGCACAGCAAACCATCAGCTCCAGGAGCGCTCCTGATTTACACCAATTAACTGCAAACTGAGGTCCCCGAGTCACCATTAGCAGCTCCAGCGGATGAAGTGCGAGATTAACTTGTCTGAATTCACTCCATCTATTATTCGATGTGTAATTGTGGTTTCCCCGTCTGCTAACAGCCTGCAAGCTTTTCTCTTCTGTGCGCACACGCGGGGTTTTAGCAGCTGTTTCATGGTCAGTGAGCTACAGGGAGGGCAGCCAAAACCATGGTACCCACCTCAAGGCTGAGAGCCATTCCAGTGGTGTGGGACAAGGCCCAGGACATGCTCCTGGAAGCTGCTTTCCCCAGCAGGAACCCTCTTCCGTCTGCTTTTGGCTGTGTAAGGACCAGTTGTGGTGGGAGGAGGCCGAGGGGGTGCCTTTGGGCACACGATGAATCCCAGACGATTGTACCTGCCACGCAAATCGCCAAGGCCTGACAGTGCTGGAGTAACCACTGCTCCAGCGCTTTGCTGGAGGCAAGGAGGTCAGAGGAGTCCCCATGAGATGTGGTTTCCACCACTAGTACCTGCTGAGCATCCAAGGAGCACCCCTGGGCGCCTCGCTGCACCACGCAGCCCATCACCTTCTGCTGTGTCGTTTCCCAGAGCAGTGAACTGGGCAACGCGCTGCACTGGGCACTTACTGAGTTCCCCGAGACCGCGTGAGCCCCCAGCCCGCTGCAGCAGGACTGCCAGCTGTGCCACAGCGTGGCGGGCTGGGAAGAGAAAAAAATCAAACAAACAGCTTGCTCTTATCTCGCTTCTCCATGTCCCGGCTTCCCTGTAACTGCTGCATCTGTTCACCCATCACCGTGTGCCCTCTCGGCACCCTCCCATGCTGCAGGTGGGATCCGCAGTCACCCGTCAGGTTCTTCCTTGCTCATCTGTGGGGTTACCGGTCACGTTAGGAGACTCGTCAGCCTGACAGAGTTCCCTTTAACCGCTATCAGACAGCGCTGTGCCAAGTGCAGATTTATTACCTCTGTAATGCAGATAAAATGAGATTTTATGGCTCTGTAGTCCTGGCAGCATAAAGTAATAACGGAAACTATCTCCTGAAGTAGGGAATGAATCCTAGGAAGAAAGGGAGGCGCATGAAAGGTTAATAGCGTGTCCTGGGGCACTGCCAGATATCCAGATGCAAGGCACCAAGCATTCAGCCCCGCGCTCCATCAAAAAGCCTCACCATTCGTTTGCTAGATGCTTCTGCTTATTTTTCCCCAGCAAGATGAAGCATGAAACCAGACGAGTATTTTTTTCTTTTTCTTACAGGCATCAGTTCGTAACTGAGAAATGAGCGTCAAGAAACACCTAATGAACCCAAACACCTGAAAACCCAGACGAATCCCTACAGAACGAGGCACCCGCCATGAGCCCACATTCCAAACCTCCGCAGTCAGGAGCTCAGGCACTGAACTGACACAAGGCAAATCCTGTGTCCTGCTCTCACCTCGGTTTCCCGCCAGCAAGGCACAGCCTTGCCATGAAAATGCTCCACCACCCGCCCTGGCTCTGCCTGCCCCAGGGTATGGTTCGCCTCCACCCAGAAGCGAGTTACCCAGGTATTCGAGCTGCGAGGAGCTGTAACAGACCGAATCATGAGACAAATTCCAGTCTTTTTTTAAAATATTTTATTAATAACCCATTAGTTAAGGAATATAAGGACAATGTCTTCTTACACTTTAACACTAAAGAGTATTTGTGGAGTAAGAACAGTCTCTGAAGAAAGAAAGTTATAATAAAGTACAGTATGGAACCAAACACAGACACAGTCATCAAATGAGATCAAGTTCTGTTACACACCCTTGTGCACTGCGTAGAAAATAAAACGAATTTAAGGTAGAAGCGAGGGAATACAATAACTGAACTAGCTGGTAGGTTTCTGCTGGACTAAACACCTCTTTTCTAACAGAAGTATCGATTAGAAAAGACACAATGATCCCTTCAAAACATCTATTTCTACTGAGATCAAAGCAGAGACAGTGCTCTAGTAAAGCGGTGGATTTCTTACACAGCGGATTTCAGGCTGATCTCAGGACTGTTAACTAGAGACATAAAAAATTCTCCAAACCTAGATTACAAGTTCTCTCATTCGAACTATTTCAACCAGACCTTCGCTGTTTGTGAAGAAATCAAATCAACAAAAAAGTTGAGATTTTTACCCGAGTCACGTGTTTCACGTAACAAGGAATTAAAAGAAAGAGGATGAGACTCATGACTCTGGCAGCAGCAGGGGGAATATACAGTTGTGCAGCCAAACGGGAACATTAATACTACAAAATTATGCCAGTGAGCCCAAACCCGACATTTTAACCATGTGAAACAATATACACCAGCGAAAAGTCAAACGGCGATCATCTTTCGTGTTACTGACAAGAAGGGAGAAAGGAGCCCGATGCATGGGAACATATATTATGACGCGTAATTAAAGGTATCAACAGTTTGTGTCTGTGAGAAATCTGCAAGAAAGCTACTTATTTAATGATAAAAAAATATATGCACTGGTTGCTTCAGCTTCACACATAAAATGCGTATTACCCATTGTCTTCCATTCATTTCTAGCCCAGACTAAAAAGGTCCCGTGTGTGTTCAGGACAGGAAGGACCTGGGGCCTAGGCGAGTTAGAGGAGGACACCCTGCACTGCGTGGACACGGTTCGTACAGAGAATGGCCTGGCTGCTGCTGGCCAGTGATCTCCTGCCTCTGAGGAGGTCTG
>NW_010389087.1:4348-20086 GCF_000710305.1 Buceros rhinoceros silvestris
TTATCCCCTGCCTCTGAGGAGGTCTGGCACACCAGTCCCCAGCCCCTGCAGGACCTGGACATCCGAATGCTGCCAGCTGCACACAATTCAGTGGGGTGTAACAAGCTCAGAAGATGCCTGGGTGTGAGGAGACAAACTATTTTCATGATGCACAAGCACCACTCCCAAAGCATCTCCCCAAAGGTGGTTTTGTGATCGGGGAATGGTGCCACGCTGTGCCTGCTTGTGTTGGCTTCAGTGACAGGCAGGGACAGCTGCTGGGCAGAGCAGCCATGCTCAGGCCGTGGCTATATGATTGTTAAAGTCCATACAGACGAAGCAGAGGGTGCATGTATAAAGGAGCACCCAGAAACGGTGGCAAGCTCCTAAATCAGGCAGTGGAGCGAGCCTCCATCCCACAGGCCCCTGGATGGAAAGCTCAGGGCTGGTTCATGACCTGGCCCAGGTACGGAGTCAAGGCAGAGAGCCAGGAGGAGAACGCTGGTGCCCTGGTCATACCCACTGCTGGCCAAACTCCTGCCAGCAGCCAAGATGTGCAGTGGAAGCTGTCCTTCAGCGTGCTGTCACACTTGCAGGTTGATGACTTGGGTTTGGAGGTGAAGGAAGTCACCAGGGGTTCCTCTGCAGTGAGGTTTTGGAAGAGGGTCCTTCTCACATTCTGCACATCAGCAGTGGCAGCGTGGCTTGAGCAGGGTCTGTTCTGTCACCGGCTAAGGGCAAGGACTCCGCGCAGCTGCAGAGGTGTCCTCCCACCTTCCACAGCCAGTGCCTGATACTCCCCAGCTGGAAGGTTTATCCCTCTGCCATTGCATCCACTGCCACAGAACTGAGAATTGCCCTTATTGCCTGCAATAACACTTCACCGCCTTGCCTGTAGCCCTGCGAAGTCACTAGTCTCAAAGTCCTGTGGCAGCGAGTTCTGGAGGTTATTTACGCACTTGCTCTGCCCAGTTATGATTCCTCGCCTTCCCAGCTTCTTGCTCTGGTAGCGCACACACACACTAACCCCGGCCTATCCTGTTCACTGGTGCCTATTTCCAGTCTCTGTGCTGCAGCCTTTCGGTGCTTTGGAGCATGGAATGGCTTTTCTGAGACTCCTCAAGATACCAAGCAGCAGCTGGAGCAACAGAGCAAGAGCAACAACTGGAAATACAGCCATTTACCAGAATCTCACGCTGGGTAGAGATATGCTGTAGGATGAGGAGAGGCGGAAGCTCCACTACCCTTCCCAACCGGGCATGTGGAGGCTTGGAGGTGGCACTCTACTGAAGGGCTAGAGCTGAGGGGGTTTGATGGAGGATTGCAAGGCCACAGGCTGGTCCAGCTCCGCTCCAAATGCTGTGACTCAGCTCTTCATAACAGAAGCTGGTGGAGCAAGGTTCTCCTTGCTGCAAGCGGTGCCGTCTCAGTCCGGACTTCACCACAAAAACCAAAGTCTTTGACAGGATCTCAGGTCAGCACACAGTTCCCCACACAGCTCCAGGGGAATTTCAGGAAGAAAAGAGGGAGATGGGCATCTTTTACCTCATCTTTTAAATGAACAAATGGACAGAACATTTACCAAACTCCCCATGAACAGAATTATCAATCCTTGTTAACCCCCGAGGAGCTGGTCTGACCTGTAGTGTTCACAGGGAAACTCTGCAGGCCTGGAACAGGGCAGGGCAGAGCTAGGCTAAGGAAAAGGCGGAGAACAATTCAGCCCAGCCCACACCAGAAGGCCAGGCTGGGAGATGTGTCAGCAAAGAAGAGTCACTGGGTGATTTTCAAACCAGACTCACTGGGATGAAACCAAAGATTCGATTTTCATTGTTAAGCTCTGGTGCTGCTCTGCTCTTAAAAAACACCCCAAAAGTGCTTTGGCCAGGATGCTCAGAAGTGATTAGAAAATTCTCAGCCTTCAACAACTCCACAGCAGCTTACAGAAGGCTGAGAGCCACTCTCTGGAAACCAAAGCCATCTGAGATGTCTCCTCTTGGGCACAAAAAAAAAAAAAAAAAAAAAAAAAAAAAAAGTCTCTGAGATCACAAGTTAGTTTCACAATTGTTGGTTCTTTTTTCTCTTCACTAGTATAAGCTTGCCAAGGAATGAAGGATCAACATCCCGCCAGCTGAAGGAGTCTCCTTTGTCCAGCTCCTGCAAAACACAGTCCTCCAGAGACACAGCCCAACTCCCCAGCTGGAGGAACGGCATCCCACAGCCACACTTCAAAACGAAGCAAGAGAGACACCAGCTCCGCAGTACTGTGCATTAAAAACCGAGTCAACAACCAGTGCAAACATATTCTTTAGAAAAAGCCAGTATAAGAATAAGTTAAAACCTATAATGAGCTATAACAAAAGAGTAGGTCTACTGCTTTTCTTCTCCAACAGACATGAGGTAGTTGTGTTGTCAGGGAGGAAAAAATAAAGAGAGAAAGAGAAGTAGTAAAATTCTACTCTATACCACACACTACTCCACTTTATAAAATTAAATAATATAAAGATGTTCCAAGGAAATAAAAATACATGTTGTACATTAAAAGGACAGATGCGTACCTAAAATATTAGGTACAAGAACCTACAAAAAACGAAGTCCAGGTTGGTGAAATGACCCAGACACTGAAGAAGGTTCTATATAGTACAAGTTGTTAGAGGCACTCGTAGAGTGTGTAATAAAAGGCCACTACACCAGCCTGCTAGTAACAGCTCCTGCGGTAGTGCACAAAGAGAGCCTTATAATCCTTTTAACCACGGGAGGGCAGAAAAAGCTGCTGGTTACAGCTCACTGACTTTGTTTGTGTCGGCTTCCACCCTCTTGCGGGACTCCTGACAAAACCCGTCCCAAGGCAGTGAGGCAGCAGGTAGTGCCAAGGCGAAGCATCGCTCGGGGTACGCTGCCTCTTCCCAGCATCAAAAGGTGTCTTGCCAGTCACCTTGAGGACTACAGCGAAGCGACAGCCCCAGTCTAACGCAGAAGGCTCTGTTCTAGCCGTGGTTTCATGTCAGACTTCGGCAGATGGCTCCATCCTGCTCCCACAAACGCCAAGTTATTCCTCGGCTTCCATGGCAAGAAGACGGGCCTTTACCAATCTACCTACTGGCTTCCTGCAGGCAGTAGGTACAGCTGACGGGTCCGAAGCCTGCTCTGGTGAGATCCTGCACCTCTCAGCTCCTGCTGGGCTCAGTGTGTCAAGGGCATGTGGTACCTCACAGCGACAGGCCCTTCCTCGCACTTCTGTCTCTCCCATGATCAAAACCAGATTAGTTCACTCTTTAATGTTTGTGGACCACGTTCTCAGATGCTGAGGATGAACTGGTTAAACCAGAGTTACTACAAAGCGGGACCTCCTCCAGGGCCAGGGAGAGTGACTGGCACTTGACAGGCTGCACATCCGTCCTGCCGTCCTGGACGGAGTCCGAATCTCCGCTCTCCACCGAATTCAGACTTTCCCTGTGCCTGTGGAAGCCATTGGTGAGCCCACAGATGCCAACAGCCTCTGGCTGGTTAGTCTGTCTGTCAGTACCCAGCTCATCCTGGGCCTCACCCCCAGACCTGCCCATGCAGTCCTCCAACACTTGGTGAGCATCCTGCTGGGTGCTGGGAGAGCTGGGAGGAGCTGGCTCTCCGGACAGGAGCTCTTCAGGCTCCTGGTCCTCGGTCTCTGTCTCTTCGCTCTCCAGGGTGTGCAGCTGGGAGTCATAGTGTCGGTCAGAGGCAGAAAAATCAGAATGGACAATGACCTCTGCTTCCACTTGGTGGAGGCTGGCTGGCGGGTGGCTTTTCTTTGCTTCATTCTGTTAGCAAACAGGGGAAAAATAAAAAGAAAAAAAGCAGATAAAGTAAATTAAATTCAGATAATTGAGGCTGTGACCCAACCAAGCACTGAAATGTATTTCTTCTTAATCCTGCAGGGTGCAATGAGATGTCCACGTGCCTCTATTAAGCATTATCTTGATATGTTTCTCAGAGCTGACGTCTTAAGAAGCATCTCAAATCACCTCAGGATCATTATTCCTATTTTACGTTCGGGAAAGCAAGTCTCGAGGGAGTGAAGTGATTTGTCCGCTGGTTCTTGGCAGGCTGGAGCAACTATTCCTCCCAGCCTCTGTCAAAGACCACAATTTTCAAACCTCACAATTTTGAAACCTCACCAGACTGCTTCCATATTAAGAGCCAGATTTCTAAAGGGTGAGCAGGCAGCGCTTTAGGAAACTGCCTTCTGAGGCAGCTCATGCTACAGACCCACAGCGAGATACCGGGGCTCATTTGGCTGCATATCACAAAATGTTTGTTTGTTTGAGCCCTGGTCACCGCTTGCAGAAGTTGGTATCAGCACAAGCACTTGAACTCATCTGTAGTGTTTAAGGGGAGTTCAGGCTCTGGGTCTCCACAAATCCAGCTCACGCAGGGGGTCGGTCTGCTGGATTAATAATTTAACAGAGAAATTATTCTGGAAGCTCACAAAGAGCTCTCTGGGCAATCAGCGCTCGGCTTCTGGGCTGAGCGTCATTTAGGAGCAAGAAGACAATCCAAGTGATACCCCACGTATGATTTGCCCTTTCTGTTGAAGCCAACTTTGTGTGTCATTTACATATTTTAACACTTTTCTCCTTTTGTTGACAAACTCTGATGGGTAAAGCTGGGCTGGAAATGGTAATTGGGCTGTAGAACATTGTCTTAACTCTAAGGCACAATGTTAATTACATCCTGTGTATAATTGATTTTCACACTACTATCTAGGAAGGAAACATAGGTGGTTACTCAGAAGTATTTGCTGGGGGTGGAGGGTGGGGGTGAACTTTTTCAAGGAATAACAAAAGAAATCTTCTGGTACAGAGTCAGTCTGAGCAGGTGTTGTGCTTTGCTGAGACTGAGGCACAGACACTGTGATCCTTGTATGAACCCTTCCGAACGCAGGAGCACAACGCTGCTCGCTCCTGGCCACAGCGAAGACCCAGAGCAGACTGATGGTGACTCGGTCTGGGTCCTCAGGAACCAGAACTGCCACAAATCCAGCTGTCTGACCCCACTGGGCCATCACCGAAAGAACAAACTCACAGCACAGGCCCTCAGGGGGTGGCTGGAGTCAAGGCAGAAGGTCAGGGGAGGCTTTCAGCGATGCTTGATGAAAACAAACAGCTTTTACTCAAATCCCACCAGTCTCATTGGCACACGCTCCTTTACCCAGTAAATGAAAATAAAGCCCACGATCAGCAATCTAAAGCTACCTTAAAGAAAAGAACATTTTCTCCTGTGCTGAAAAAAGGAGGTGGGGAGCATAAATGGAAAAACCACATCAGAACAGCCTAGTCAATAAACCTCTGACGGCACCCACCATCATGGCATCGTAAACCAGAGCCTGTAACAAAAGCTTCTGTCCCGCGCTGGAGGGGAGCTTCAGCGATCCGTTCACAGCAGAGAGAGGCTCTTTTGTGATGGTGTCCCCATATCTGTCTACGCTGTTCGCCCAGGGCTGGCTGGCTGATTTATTCCATGAAGACTGCAGAAGCAAAGCGGGAGGAGAAAAGATGTGGTTATCACTGAGACAGATTCTTATCTTCATAAACCTGAAAGCCTGAAAAAGGGAAGTGCAAGTTGGGAAAATACCACGGCGTTAGAAGACACAAGTTCAATGAGGAAAACACTCTGATGGCATCAAAATAAAAATGCTCGTTGCCACGGACCTGCACAGGCACCCCATTACCACAGCGCTCTGTTACATGGTCTGAGGAAGAGCAAGTGGATGAAAGCTGCCAGAGGGTTTCCAACTGGTCTCATAAGGAGCTTTTCACCAGTTCTCAAATTTTGCGGCCAACAGGTATATCACAGCACAAGACATCATTTCAAAGTCCACCCTGCCAAGCTGCCAACAAGCCGGAGCAGACTGAGCCTACTGCAAAATACTGCCAAGCCAGGAAGGAACCGGGGCCGTGGAAACCTGGAGCTGAATGATTCTGGTGTTTGCTTGGGCACAGGCGATGCTCTGCAGCGTGGAGGACCCTCGCCCCTGCGCTCTGGAAGAGCTGAAGACAATGCTGAACTGCTCACTCAGCGGCACGGATTTCCTGCTCTGAGACAGGGCTTGGGTAAACACTCTGCCATTCCCCATCAACGTAGAGGCACAGAACTGGGGGCCTCATTTTTTTTTATTTTACTTTTTTTTCTACCACAGACCACCAAGCAATTCTTAGCTCTGCTTTAAATCCCCTGGGCAACCAGTGTTACCTTGTTTGTAGATCTAATTAAATTATATGGGCTGAACGCAATTTGTTCTGGGTTCTCTCAGCTTCCCCTTGCAGTAAAGTGTTGAATGCACACCTCTGTGTACGGGAAATGTGTGCCTTTAAGAGCTGAAGTTATTTAACAGTTCAGACTATTAGTTCACAGGCAGAAAAGTATTTTCTTTCCAGGTTTTGATTTTATTGGGCTCTACCTGAGCTCAGCCTTGCTACTGCCTCACATATGTATGTAGGCAGTTAGGGACCACATGAACCACTGGGCTCGTTCCACAGATGTTACATGTTACCTGGGTAGAAGCGAGAGGCCGACACACGGCTGAAGCGAAGAGAAAATCCTGAGCTGACGCAACCGTGAGCGTGTGTGCGCGCGTACAGAATACTGGCGGTGTGAGCACGATGGCTGTGTGGGGTGAGGATACACGGCTCATCTGTTCAAAGCCACTAACCACCTAGTGCTCACTGTCAGGCGGGAGAAACGCAGGTTTCTGCTCTGCATAGGGCCGGATCTATTCCAACAACAGTCAACGTAGCTCGAGTCCAGCCGAGATGGCAAGGAGATTTCTGACATCAGCCTGACCTTGCGTGAGTCATTTGACCTCCTCGTGCCTCGGTCCATCTGGCTGGAAATTAGGTAGAAATACACAACCAGATGTTGTGTGTGAGCCAGGCATTCCTAAGTCAGCTATTTACCAAGAAGCAAATGCTACCTTGTGCTGTCGGTGCTGGCAGAAGGCACATTAAAGCGGTCATGTATGCGCTGAAGGGAGGCCTGAGCCTTCCCGGGTGCTCTCTGTCCACCCTGACCCAAGCGCCAAAGGTGTTCAGTGCCTTGCAGGAGGCAGAGCAGGTCACATCCAGCATCAACCCCAAGTCACAGGGGCTCTGCTGCTGCCTCAGCATCAAACCTTAAGAAAACAGGCAGTAAAAGGCCCCATTTATGTGACAGCACCCTGCAGAACAGTGATGTCCAAACCCCGCACTGCGGAAATCAAGCATTCACTCCTTTAGAAGCGGATGCTGGAGGCAGCGATTTGCCATTTCCTTCTCCGTGATCCTGAACCATATATTCCGAGCCAAGAGCAGTCCCTAATTGCTCTCTTTCTAAGTGGACAATCATTAAACTACGTTTTAATAGCAAGAAATAAACCAAATGATCACACGGAGCTCACAATAAGGAGCATCCCGACGCATGAGTACTCGAGGAACGTGTTCAATTTGCTTCTGCTGCCATCTGAAAGGCTTTCTGCAACTACGGCGCTGACTGATGGCTTCTGCGCCTCTTCCAAGGAACATACGTTACTGAGCAAATACTGCCTGGAAATTTCAGCGTTGAACCTACACAAATATGCACACAAATGTGTGTCCTGTTAGAGATGCTTACACGCATATTTGCCATCAGAAAGATCTGAGCATCGTACGCATACACACACAGGGAGCAAACTTGAAAACCTTCTCGCAGGCGTCTTGTGAATACCAAAAACCGTGGTAAGAAGCAGGCAGCTCTGCTGCAATCCCCGACGGACCATCTGTTAGCGGAAACGTCAATCTGCCGTGTTTACACAGGTTTTGATGACTCTGGGAACAGCCTGTTCAGCTCTGGCTGAAATTGGCTGCAATGAAGAACAAACTTGTTTTGTACCAGTTTGCAACTTTCAACAAACAGAAAAACCCATCAGCCACACAACATGGCCTAGATCCCATGTGCTGTTCAAGCACGTTATGTTTGAGAGGGGAAAAAAATCCCAAACCCTCGTGGGGGTCTTAGTCTCTAAGGCTAGGCAGCCACGATTAACTCCAGGTCTGTTTTCATCGCAGACCTGAAGGTCTGGTGTGCCTGAAAACTTCTTGGCTTTTTTTTAAGCCTGTCTTTTGGTGTAATAAATGATACTTGATCTTTCTATTTGAGGGGGGCTGGTGAATGGCTGAAGGAAGACAAGGAATCATTCTCTTGGTTTTTACAATAGCGTAACGAAGCCAAGGAGTGTCAGTCTAATACTAATTTAAAGGAAAAAATCCCTTTGTTCACTGCAAACACAAGAATGAAAACTAATAAAAACATCTTCCAATAAAAGGTGTTTCCATTACGGCTAAATCCTTATCAAAGCAAACAAGCCTTTTCATTTTAGCCCTTTTATAGAATCTCCCAGCGGTAAAAATGTGCCTGGATCATGTTACCTTTTCAGTGACAAGTCACGATTTCATGCAAATATATGAGCTGAGAATGAACATGTAGGAAATGTTGATCTTGAAACCTTCTCTGTTTTATGAGGATGGTTATTTAAACTAGCTTGAAATCCTGCACGAAACGAGGCTGGGGCTGTTTCAGATGTGCCCGGCTTTTAACAGTGTCATAGTGGAGAGGACTGGTGGCCGCATGGCACCACAGCAGCCAGTGGGAGTGGGAAAGCTCCGTGTCATGCAAACACGCAGAAATCCCTGCCCGCAGCCGTGCCTCCACACACCATGCAACACACCACGGGCCTCTCCCCTGGCAGATAAAGGAATATCTCTGCTGGCTCTCAACGGGAGCACAGCTCGCAGCTAAGACTTTCCAGAAAACACTGGGACTTTTTTTTCCATGTGGAAAAACTACAACAAATGACAAACAACCCCGGTAGATCCAAGTTCCCCACTGCACTGCAGCTTTTGCTCTCCCAGTCACGGGGACGCTTTGTGGAAACACAGTGCCCGTGGGGAGGAGGCCAACAGGGAAGGAGCGGGGCAGCAAGCAAGGAAGGTTCCAGCTTACAAGAAGCACAACATCAAACATTTCCAAGCCAAAACTCTGGGTTTGGCTTCATTCAGTGAAACGCTGGAGTCTTACATGGAAAGCAGATGCTTTTTAACATTCTCCCCCACCCCCTACATTGCTTGGCCAAAAAGCAGCAGTGACAGAGATGTCTGAAGCAGAGCCATTTCATCATCCTCGGTCCATCTGTCAGGGCAAGCAGAACTGCACCACCACAGCCTCTGCGCTACAGTGTCACTTACAAGGCAGGCTACCGAGGGCATCGGTCTGGGGGTCACTTGAAAGGGGAAGAGAGTGAGAGCACAAAATCACTTGTCAGTGTCTTTACAAATCCTCATGTGTGACCTCTGGGAAACACACAGAAAGGAAGGAAAAGGCCCTGCTAAACGGCCGAGCGTTCTCCTGCCTAATGGAGCTGTCACCCACCCAGAGAGACCAAAGCCGACAGCTTGGCTGCCGTGGCACCTTGCTGTCCTGCAAGCAGGGCAGGGTGGCCGGGCAGCTCCGGTGGGCTGGCCAGCAGCACCAAAACTGTCCCAGCTGCCCCTTGCACCATCCTGCACCCCGCCCAGCATTACTTGTAATGGCTCAAGAGGAATCACGGCCCCGCGTTCAAAGGAACTGGTGACCTTGACTTGAAAGCGTCCACAGGGACTTCTCAAAACCCTCGCCCGCGATTCTCTGCAGGAATTAGTTCAAATCTCAGCGCTGTTGAAGTCTTCCTGCTCTTATCTCACTCTTCTCCAGTTCCCACACCTGCAAAGTGACATTCACTCACTTCCGGCTGCTTATGGCACGGGGACAGTCCCTGCTTTGTGTTCGTGCATCTCCTAACACCACGGAGCCTCCCGTCTCCACTGGAACCTTGGGCTGCCATAAGAATAAAACCGGTAAAGAATAACCCATGAAATGCTGAGTAATGAGCCCGCGTGTGACAAGCCTGCATGCATAGGGGCAGCTCTCCTTGTCACTGCTAAGGGCAAGAGCCACCCAGCCAGCACAAGACAGGTTTGGGGAGCATAACTTGGGGACAGAGAACCTAGCAGGCAACTGGAGAAGGTCAGCAAGCCTGGAGCTGCTAGTTCCTTGGCATCGCAGCTGTACAAACCAGCCTACAAACAGCAGCAGCAGCAGCCGCCTCAGAAACTGTCCCAGCCAGCATCCCGAGCTCTGTGGTGACCTGATGTGCTGTTAAATAAAACGGATCCTGGAGACATTTCTCATTCCCTTTCTCTACCGACTAGGACGGCACCTAGAGCACCCTGGGGAGCCTCCCCTTGCCAGACTGGACCAAGGATTTCCTTCCACAAGGGTTTTCTGTTTCCTGTGGCTCTACCACATTCCTTGCCACGGCTTTTCACGACCCCAACCACACGCAGCAGGAGAGAAGAAAGAGAAGGCCACAAAGGCAGCTGGTTGCTGTAGGGTACAAAGCTCCCAGCAACACTGTTCCAGGCGAGGTCCCTGGGGGTTTCTGGCAGCCTAGCTTAACTGGCTGCTGGAAGAAGCTATCTGTGACACAGACGACAACCTGAGGCACCTACAACCTGCTCCCAGGCCTCAGCTAGTAGAGCTTTGCCTACAAGCAAGGAGACGCGCACACTCCCAGCAGACTGATTTGCTGCTGTTGTGGGGACCCAGACGCGTGCACACCAGCCCGGCCAGGCTCATGAGAGCTGCCCAACTCCTCGACCGCCCAGCCAGGTAAAACCCCATGGCCGTCTGGACACTTGGCCTCTTGGCAACGGCAGCATAAAGATGGTTTTGGCCCGAGTCTTTTCACCCTTGATTATACATGTCAGAGCACTGAGACGATGAAAGAGCGCCCAGGGCTGGCTCAGGTGGCACTGCCAGCAGGAACTGGGTAGTCGGGGGAGCAGGGCCTCCTGCGTGGGAGCACATCTCCCTCCAGTGCCCACTCCCAGCAACAACAGCCTGTTGCTCCCGGCCGACACCCGAGCTCTCCTTCCCCTGCCAGGTCATCCTCACCAGTCAGCATGGGTGACAACACTGCTCTCTGGGTGGCTGCGCCTCAGTGATCCCTGCTTCCCTAGCCACATCCATCATGAAAACCCAAGGTCTTTATTCTGCTGGCAAAAATCCTGGTGAAGTTAACTCTCAGTGTCCTTTCCTCACCCAATTACAGAGGCCAGATTCACCCTTCTCCCTGAAGCGCTGATCTCCGAACATAACTTTGCTGCTGGATGCTGCCAGCCTCTGCGACAGATGCTGGGGACCTCAAAGTCTCAGGCCTTGGCTCTGCCCTCTCCAGCCCCTGCCCCATACACCTTAAAATCTTTGTGTAAACCTCTGCAGACAGGATTGCTGCTTTGGAAGAGAGACCTGGATACACTGTCCCCAGAAAGGCCTCCCACCCTGACCTGTCTGCAGGTTAGAAAGAGCTGTAGGAAATTTCTCGTGCTCTTCAGCTTGGGTCCAGACAGACAGCTACATTCCACCGAAAACCATGCTGCCTCGCCTTCGGCTGAGCGCTGATCTGCCGTGGCACTCAGGGATGCCAAGAGCACGGCTTCAGCTCACGGGACTACCAGCAGAAGACGCTGCGTTGCCAAAAGGCCACATGAGCAGCACGGACAGGGCCGGGGTTAGTCAGGTATCCTGAACTCACCTTCCCACCAGCGACACGTGAGCGCATCGTCGATGCAGACGTGAAATCCCATGCGCTCACAATGCATTTGTTTTACTGAACCTCCTAATTACTTTACATGCTCTCCCTGGGCTACAAAGAGAGACATAAACAGATTAACTAAATTAGGCCAATTAAAGGTTCCCTAATGGAATGAAATGTTTCAGGCAAGCTTGAGAGAGGAAATGGGCAGGGAGGAACGAAAGACAGTGCAATGTCAGGCAAGCCACGCAGGGCAGGAAAGAACTACTTCAGAAAATAAGGTTCACAAATAAAACCCAAATTCCCCTCTTGTAGATCTTCAAGGGCGTTCCAGTGAACACGCTATTTACAGACAAAGCTCCTTTCACTCTAAACAGAAGAGTATCTTGGAAGGCAGAACATCTCCTCCAGACATCACACTTTCTCACACCATCTCTACCCCACAGCAGCAGGAACAGCACAGCTTGCTGCAGCAGCGCGTTTGGGAGCTGCTCCTCTGGGATGCGGGGTCACCATCCCAGGAGATGGAAAGGGGTGGGAGATGGCTCGGGGAGCCCAAACTCAGAGCTGACAGCCAAGACTGAGCCAGTCAGTTTTACAGTGAGGGAAATGCACGGCTGCCCTGCACCAGCTGCGGCCGAGACTGCCAGTACTTCACGGAGCCAGGACAGGATCAGACCCTGGCTTCCCAGCAGCGACACACCAAACAAAGGCTCTTGCCTAGGGTGGGAGCCCATCACCACACAAATGGGTCCTTACCTTCCTCTTTCCATGGATGATGTCCTCAGGGAGGCTCGTGTGGATGAGGCTGTGCACTTCCGTCAGTTCTGTGATGTCCCCCAGGGGCACGGGCACATCCTCTGGCAGCGGGGACATGAGGGACTCGAGCTCATGGGAGTCCAAGGTGGCACCAGGAGCTGCCACCCCTTGCCTGCTCCGGTGGTAGTAAGTGTGGTTGCTGGCTGCCTGGGGATCCAGGCCTGGCAGGGCCTCCCTGAGGCAAAACAAGCAACATTTGACATCTCTCACAAGCCTCACTTTCCTCGGTCCCAACAGCTAAAGGCTGCCAGACGAAGTGATCCCCTCTGGGCCACTCAGCCTGTCCTGGTGGAAGCAGCCAGGGTCAAGTTCCCGCGCTGACACTCCTGAGGAAGGGGATCTTCTATCCATGTCCTACTCTAACAGCTTTCACTGCAGCAGTCTCTCCCCAGCTTCATCCCTTCACCCCGTCCAGCCCCTGCCCAGGGCTCCTGTCACCCCTCCTGTCATCTCTGCTTCACAGACAACAGAGAAAAGCTTGGTGTCCACATTAGGATGAGACTTCAGAAGCCGCTTGCTCCTCGTCCTGAGATCTGCTGTCAACTCAAAGCTCTTCTCAACAACTAAGCTGCTTTCCAGTCATGGCCTGTCCAAATGCTTGTGGCTGGACTCAGAGCCCTGGGGCAGCAGAGGGCTTTGGGCTGAGCCCAATCCTCCTTCAACCAGCCTGTCCCTCACCGGGAAGTCTTTCATTGTTTTCCCAGCCGGAAGGTAACAAACCCTTTCCAAACATCCTTAGAGCTGTCCAACAGCAGAAGCAAAATACTGCCCACACTAACAGGCACGGGTAAAACTGCAAATAGTGGTTTTTCCCTTTTCTTGTTTTCTTCTTTTTTTCCTCCTTTCTCTGAAAAACTCCTGTTAGTCTAAGAATGCAAATTAAAGAGAAACGATTGAGAAGATAAATTAGTGCATGTTCCTTGGCCAGCCAGTATTCCCAAGACTCAATCTCTGCATTAATTGATGCTGCACAGCGCATCCCAAACAGCCGAGCTGAACACGGGGAAGCAGCTCGCGGTGTACTGTCTCCTCCCACACCAGCTGCCTTCACCTCCCGCCAAGGCGAGGTGACACCTACCTCTGCTTGCTGTGGCGGAAGCTGGCGCACATGCAGAAGAGAATGCAGAGCAGCCCCAGGCACACTCCCACAATGATCCCCGTGACGGAGTGGATATCCAGAATGTCTAGGAGGGGAAGGACAGATACATCATTTCAGCTGCTAGCAGGAAGATGGTACAAAGAGTCTTAAATTTAGAGAAGCACCAGCTTCACTGAAACCAGTAAGCGATGCCTCTGTCCACATAAAGGAAGAAGATTACTCGGCAGTTGACAGTTTAGAGCAGCTTAAAGCAAACCGGCATCTATTCGCATTCAGTAATTTCACGCTACACAAAAAGGCCGCAAGATGCGGGTTGCATGAGCTGGGGTGGGGAAGAGAGGTGACGGTTGGCTGTGGGATGGGTTCTGGAGCTGCCTGAGGCCTGTGGAGCTGCACATTTGAGGACTCTGCCAAGATCCTCTGCACCCTGTACGGTGACATCAAGCAATTGCTTAGCAAACAGAAATGGAGCCACTGATAAATCACAGTCTTCAGCCACGCAACTCGCTTCCTGCACCAGGACAAAGGGGAAATCCATACCAGACAGCTTCTCCCGGAGGGTGTGCACATCCTTAACGGTTGAGTAGGGACCAGAGCCCACGACTGTCTTTGCTCCCATCTTGAAGAAGTATCTGGTATCACTTTCCAGGCCATGCACTTCAGTGCTGAAGATATTTCCTGATCAAAAACAAGTCAAAAGAGGTTTAAAATGAGCAGTTTCAAGAGTATTCAGAGGCTGCAACAAAGCAGCAGTGGAATTCTGCTGGACCCTCAGAAGTGAGGGAGTTTGTGTCACAAGCTTTAAAAGGTAACTCACACACTTCCTCCGTACTAAGTGAGGCAAAAACCAGGGCAGCAGGACCGACCAACCAGGGCTCTGTAGCTAGGGAAGAAGGCGGGAGGAGGACCTGGTGGGTTCGTCGAGGAAGCTTACCTTCTCGCGTCAGCAAGGTCCACATGTCATCCGGCTGCGTGTTGTTGGCGTTATAGAGGATGAGGTACTCCACGATGATGCCGTTTGGCTCGGCAGGGGGACACCAGTGCACCTGGACAGCGTAGGGGTTGAGCGGGTGCAGCCGCAGGTCAGATGGAGGAGTCGAGGGACCTGGCAGAGATGAGTAAAGATCCAGCATGAACAGCAGAAAAGAGGAGGACAGTGTTCACCCTGCAGGGCACGACTACTTTTGCCTTCCCAAATCCTTCTCAGTGGTGCCACAGCCACGTTTGCAAGCGTGAAACGATGGGCAGTCTGCGTGGCCGGACAGCTCAGTCAGACAAGCCATGGAGAGCGCAGAGAGGAGACTGTTGAGTCCAGTGCAGGGTGAGACTTGACCATCGTGGCCAACCAGCCAAGGGAAACGTGACAGTGCAGATAAAGCCACCCAACTCAGTTTGAGGCTGTGCAACATTGCTCTCATCTTTGAGAGAACACTCCCAGCACACCCTCGCTCCTTGTTGCTTTCTTCTCCATCTTCCCCAAAGCCCTGCTTGCACCACAACAAGACTCAGGACACACGCCATCTCCAGCGGCCATCGCCGCTGCTCTGTGAAGCTGATAGCCAGAGAAGCTGTCCCAGGGTAGTGAGCTAAATGTCGCAGTTTGAAAAGGGGGGCTGTTCCCCACCGAAAGGAAATGCGACGAGATAGTGTGTTGGCTGGGAAGCCAGCCAAAGCTCACACAGAAAACTTTTGATGCTTGTTAGCGGCTTATCAGGACTTTAGTCTTGCAAGATATGAGGCATATCGTTACGGTAATTCGAGGGGTGGGTACCTCGGACCCTCGACCCTTAACACTAACCCACCGCAGCCCCCGGGATCCTCTCTGCCTCCCAGCCTTCACCAGGCCTGAAGCTAAGGGGTGGAGGTCTTGCTGAAAAACCAGGCTGGGTAAAGCACTCTTGTTCGGATAGTGACCCTCAGCACTGGGGAGGACCTGGTGCTTAAGTGGTGCATCATCAGCTCTCTCTCACAAGCAGGATTTCTGTGAAGTCAGAGGCAGCCCCACAGCAACAGCAATCATTGCCTCAATTCTCTTTACATGCTCCTCTCTGTTTACAACGCAGCACTCAGCAGGTACTCAGGGGCATCATTGCTTAGAGGTGATCTGAGACCACAACTCATAGCAGCACATTAGCAGGGATTCGACAGAGATTCAGGGAAAGCCAGGAGAAATCAGGACTCAATTCCCATAAATACTCACGGTCAGGAAGGGTGAACCGCT
>NW_010389087.1:20184-31242 GCF_000710305.1 Buceros rhinoceros silvestris
ACCGCTCCACCACGCTGCCGAAGGGCCCGTCAATGCCAACACCATTGGACTGCACAGCAAACTCGTATCTGGTGTAGGGCTTCAACCCACTAATGAGAATATCTTCATCCGAGCTGCCAAGAGAGGACACCAAAGACCAGCCAGTAAGTGACCCCTTGGCATTCAAATCACAGACAAGTCCCACTGCCACATTTCCTCAGTTCTGAATGGATCAGTGACCAAGGCACATGTTTCCAGCACGAAAACACCCAGGATTTCGCTCAGTACTGGAACTTCCACACAGGTTCCTCCTGCCTTGTGTATTTACTCCTGACATGAGCAATACTGGGCAGAGGAACCGCTAGCACCCCTCGGTACCTTGTGTAGTATGTAACAAGAGAGGCGTTTTTCAGGCCCCAGGGGCTGAAGCGCACGGTGTAGTTGACAATTTTGACGGTTGTGAAGTCAGGTTTCTTCCACCTGAGCCATATGGAGGTTGAGCTGTTGGACTCTGCATAGACTTGGACTGGAGGCAGTGGAGGACCCTTCTGCACGGGGGGATCTACGGTGCAAGAATAAAAGAGAAAGGAGACATGGAGATGCAGATGACAGTAAGGTAAGAGACAGCCATTGCAGACACACACAGCACGGACTAAACCAGGCCGAGGTGTGAAGCCTGTACCGACGCGTTGGCCTCCAGCATAAGCCCTTCTGTGCATGCCAAGGTCCATGCTCTTCCTCACATGTGGAGGAGATGACAATGAGGATCCAGGCACCAAGGGGGTGGTGTGCTACTGTGGAGGCCAATCTCACAGCTACCCACCTGACAGGACCACAGCAGGGTAAGGAGGGGCCCAGACTGGTCACCACCCCACACCAGGCTGGCAGAGCTGAGAATGGAGTCTAGATCTTCAGAGCTTTCACTTCCTTCGTAGCACTGCGAAAAGCCTAGTGTGCTGCTAATTCATGTTCTCAAATCTTTGTAATGTCAGAGATGAAACCCAAGTTATTTGGCATTTTCAAGACCATCCCTGAGCCACTAACAGCTCCAGAGAGAACATGGTGGAGGCCATCCACACCTCATATGAGAGCAACCCCTATGAGATGGGGGATATTTTGCTCCTTTCTCTCCTTTCCAAGGTAATTCTTCCAATGCGATTTGCAGCGGCTGTCAATGGGACTTTCCTTTTATTGTGACCTTCCCCGTTTTTGTATTGTCCTTCTTAAAGTTCAGCTTCTGTAACTTTACCTCTACCCCTCCTGTGAAGCCACATGCCAAGCAGAAGAGACAGACAACAAATGAAGGGCATTCCTCACCTACTGCTGCTGCAGGTGCCTTTTCTGTTTTGCCCTTCCAAACTGCTGCATAACCGTCTTCGTGCTTATTGAATGCCACCAGCTTCACCTCATAGAGTTTCCCAGGAGCTGGAAAAATCAATCAGGGTTTGTCTGGAATTATTTTTGTTACCATTCCTCCCCAGTTAGACACATTTCTTTGATCTGACCAGCTCTTCTCATCTTCCAAGAAAGTAGCTTGAACAGGGTTGTACTTGCTAAAAACACAGCAGGGAGGAGCCCCCCTTCCACGTACGAGCTTTCCACATTCAAACAGCGTCTCACAACTGGCACGCGTGTCATCGCAGCTACTCTCAAGTTCTCCCACCGCTTTTTACAGAAATTATCAGCAGCAAATGGACTTGCCAGCCACTAAGGGACAACCAGTGGCATGGCCTGTAGCACAGCATCTCAGCATCTCCTGAGCCTTCTCCCTTGCTAACTACTAAAGACACCTATGCATGGTGATTCCTCTCCCTCCTCCACGGAGGTGGATGCACTGCACTGTTTATTCATGGTGAGTGAGGACATCCTCTCCCCTCCAATGTCCACCTCCAGTTTCTAAAGTCCTTTCTGATTTATTCACTGCTGTGAGGATCTTCCTTCCAGCAAGTCCTCACACACCCTGTTAAGACACTGGCAGCTTGCTTGTTGTACAGTTGTTTTGTTATACAGTGTTGTACTATTATGCCTCCACAGCAGTTTCTTGATTTGTAACTAGAAAAGTGCACAAACAAAACCCACAGCAGACACTTGAGGGTCCCAGATGTACACACCCTTCCCATCAGACAGCCAGACACTCTACGGGGAACCTGATGCTTTGAGCAAACTGAGCTGCAGGACAGGTGCGCTGGTCCAAAACTCACTTCCCTCTTTCCTCGGGCCTTTCATCAGCTGAAATACTCCTCTGCTGGGTTAAGTAACATCTGAGATGTTTAACCGAGGAAACAACTTGGGAGACACCAAGTTCTCGAATAAGACACTCACCAGCCTCTCCCTGACGCAGCCAGCAAGAGCAGTCAGACTGTCTTGGGGTGCCTTGGTTGCAGCGCATTGATGAAGTTTATTAATTTGGGACATGCCTGTTCATTCCCTGCCCTGATAGATCACTGCTCTCTTTGCCAGACAACGTAAGCAGAATAAAACCTTTCTTATTGATGCCAATTTTATTTTTACTGTGCTGATTATGCTCCCAGAGGCTAATGGTACCAATTACCAAAGGCTTTCTCTGCTCCACAACACATGTTCACGCTCAGAATATCAAAACAGTTCAGCCACATTTTTCTCCTCAAAAGAATCCCAAAAGCAAACAGAGTTTTGTCTGCCTCCAAGGCAGCCTGATCTGCATTTTCACACTCCCCAGCCACCGGAAAACATTTCAAACCCACACAAGGGGGGTGAGACCAAAGGGCACTCAATTTCCAGGCATCTGGGACCACGGGCTTGGTGGAACAAAGAAACCGCAGCCTGTCTCTCCTCAGCACACACCCTCTGCCTCTTGCCTGAGCGTTAGGCTGGGCTTCACTGGGACACGAGCTCATCGTGGATGATGGGATCCAAAGCAATGAGGAAGAGCTCACAGATGTGATGCAGATGTGGACAGCTTCTGTTGGAGAACGAAGTGAAGGAAAGGACAAGTCCTGCATCTCCACCCCTGGGTAGGATCAACACAGCAGCCACTTACACGTGAAGCCAGGGGAGCTCTACCACAAGATCAAGCAATTCCCATTCTGAAAATAGAGGTATTTTGGATTTCCCAGTCAGAGGCTTGGCTTCAATTTTTATACACAGGCCCAGATGTTCAAGCTCTGAGAACACGCAGACATAAAGCTCTATCAAGCTGTCAAGAAGCTGGTAGGCAGCACGAAAACAGATGTATTTCACTGCATTCCATCATATGTTAAATATAAGCAGAATAATCAAGTCCAGATCATTCCAAATCACTAATGTGGATGACTGCATAATATCTCCAATATGCTAAATATGTTGTTTCATTCTGTTTTTCAAGGTGTTCGTATTGGCCAGATGCCACACGCCAGCTGTACTTTCCTGGAAGTGGGGAAAATACCCTGATCTCCAGGCAGGCACTCAGAGGAGTGCCATCATCCTTCCTAGGATTGCAGAAGGCAGGATCAGATCCTTACTGGTTATTCTTCATGGAAATTACGGCCCTGGTAGTTACACACGGTTACAGCAGCTGACTGCTAGAGCACAGATGGAAACGAGTGAGAATCTCTCAGGGAAAAGCCCTCCTTGTGATGCAGGACACCTTCCTCTTCACTTTGTGGGCTCATGAAATCCCTGTATTTCTGACACGCCTCTGAACAGCTGCCTGCCTCTCTCCCAGGAGCTCAGCACATGCCCCTCAGACAAAACACAAGGTGTGCCATTAGTGATACCGCTCTAAGGAGACATGGTTTGCTCCACGAGCATGGGAGAAAAGCCTTCTCCTAGTTTAGACAGCTCGAATGGAGAGAGCTGAGTCAGTACCAGAGCCGGACGTTGGCGGTAAGGCAAAAGATGCAGAAGTCTGCAAGACAGACAAGAGGAGGTGGGCAAAGCTGGCACCATTTCAGGAGCAGAACTGGCCAGTGCAAGAGAAGACAAAACAAGAACCTTGCGCTGGCCCAGCATAAGGAACCTTACTGCAGCCTGAAACACAGCCTAACAATACAGGAAACGAGGGAAGGGAACCGTGGGCTGTGTAATAGCTGTGCTGTCACCGTGAATAAAGCTCGGCTCAAGCAGCTCTGTCCGAAGCTGTTTTCTGCACAACCCTCCACCCCTGCCTTGAAGGAGCTGCCTCCCCCACAAGGTGCTTCCCCTCCTGCCCTGCTGGGCTCCTGCAAAAAGAACAAGGAAAATCCGGAAATCAAACCGAGCTGTGCAGGAAGAAGCAGTGGGAAGGGAGTTTCGTCCCCCAGGCCATGGCCCAAACCAGGACAAGTCAAGGGGCAGAGCATTGGCTTCAGTGACACTGCAGAGATGTGGAGCCAAGGGGCATTTAGTGACTGTGCTGCAGCAGTACATAGCCTCCAACTGGGAATGTTTGCCCTGACATGGTGCAGCCTGAGCTACAGCCTGCTATTCCCAGTGCCCAACCCTGGATTTCCTGACACCATTTCCAGCACCGGAATTGGCTTCCTAGAGAGGTGGTTGGTGCCTTGTGCCTGTCAGTATTCAAGAGGCATTTGGACAATGATCTTAGGGCTTCGCTTCAACTTTCACTCAGCCCTGAAGTGGTCAGGCAGTTGTCTAGATGATTGTGGCAGGCCCCTTCCAACCGAAATACTCTATTCTATGTGAACAGAGAACACTCTGTTCTATTCTCTTCTATTTCTAATCTCTTCAAGCTCTTGACCCAGTTTGTAGTTTCAGCTGTGACACTTCTTTGGCAGCCCATTCCCCTGGGCCAGACTGGGTAAACCTCACTCTCCCACCAGACAGCACCACATGCAGCCCTTTACTCTGACACCCCGACACACTCCTAAGAGACAGCGCTGGGTATTCTGTTTGTTCGTTGTTACCGAGGGACCTTAGGGAGAGCTTTCTGCTGCTCTGCTTCCCAGGCAGATATCTGTGAGCTGTGATCTGTGAAGCACCCCCGGGTGGTTCCCTGTGCAGCAGCACGATCACGTTAGGGCTGCCAACCTTCCCAGAGGCTGCTACCCCCGCTGCCAAGGAGACCCCTAATGCAGATGTAGGAACCTGCTCAGGGTAGCTCACTGCCATAAAATTAAATCCTTCTCAATCCCAACCACTCCTCCTCCTTGTTCCCTGCCCAGACCCCCTGCCTTTCTCAGCGCAGCCAGGTTCCTGACCCCTTCCTTCACCGTACGCATATAAGAGTACGTCATTTCACAGTCCAATGGGAAGAAAAGAGAACATCCATGGCTGGAAGAAACCCGAGACTCTCTTCCTGACACAATGATCGCCGAGACACAACCGCCAAATCATAAGGAAACCATTAGGGCTTGATGGATGCCCAAATTTAAGGAAGTAATTACAGAAGAACAAGGAGCCTTCTCAGCATCATCGTGCCAGAGCATTTGGAACCAATTCAGCCCACTCCTGAGTCCCTCCGCTGACTGACTTGCCCGTGGTTAGAGCAGCGCGTGATGATGTTCACGTGCGGTTTCCTCAGTGCAATAATTACAGACCTAAATTCTTCAGAGAAACTCATAACTGTTAACGCCCTCTCAGTGGCAGGATGACCACAACGCAGCTGGAAACCTGAGCGGTGACACAGACTGTCTTCCAGGTGCTGCAGCCTGACCTTTACATCATCCATTACCTACACGCTAGATGTGTAAGATGAACCAGCAAGAGAAACACTCGCCCTGCAGTCTCTGCTCACCAGGCAGTAACAGGGATGAAGCATGAAGTGGGGGATGGAAGAACTCTAAGAAGCAGAATCCTGTTTCAAGGAGGCATCTGCCATGACTCTCTCCTCTCTCTCCGTCCTGTATCAATGGGCAAATCCACTAATTAGTACAATCTGATGTTAGAAACGTGACTCCTTATGGGAAGCGCCAAGCAGTTAGCCAGGCAGGCACTTCTGACCACGGAACAAGCGGTGCATTCTTGTCCTCCAGCCACGGACGCTCGCTCTTCCATCCCCCTTCCCTTAGCAGGAGGTGGAGGAGAATATGGACCCAAAATGAGCACACTGTGAATTCACCCATCTCTGCATTTTAACATGGAGAAATTTCACATAACATGCAGTTATGGAGCTGCTCAGAAATACACAGGGAAGGAGAGATCATTGTTGCCTGGAGATGTCAATCTAAGCACTCTTTACAGGGACACAGTGAAAACCACTCATTGATTCACAGCCTCTTATCAGCATATACTAAGTATCTTAGTAGCCCCTGGCTAAAAATACAACCCGATCAGAAATTTCTATGTTTTAAACTCTGCCTAGACCAAGCCCCAAAGAGCCCCACTTCTGAAGTGACTTTGGGTGCTCTTAAAAGAGTTCACAAGTTCCTGGTCCTACCTATCTACAGCCAAGCAGACAGCTGAGCCTCTTGGCAACATCCTGGGACTGCTACAAAGTGCAAGAGGCAGACCCCGGGTTTCCACACCACAGGCCGAGAAGATGAACCCAGCTAACCTAGTCGAGTCAGCTCGTACTGCTTCACTTTCTTCTTTAGTTTTATGGGTCCTACGTCCCAGCTCTCATCTTCAGCACCATCCAAAGGGCTTTCATCGCTGGACTCCTCCGGGCCCACTTCTCTGTAGTAGAGCTTGTAACCAGATATCTGGGCATGGTTGGCTGGGGGCTGCCACGTTATCAGGAGGGACTCCATCTTTGCTCGGACTTTTAATTCTGTCGGAGCAAATGGAACTAGACAAAAACAAAATAAGAGAATATTATTCAGCCACTTGTCTCCATTTCCCTGATCTACCGAACCCTCCCTGACCCCAGCAGTGAGGGAGGAGTGTGAGGAAAGGCTGTCCTGTGAGTGAGATGTCTCCACTGGTACACTAATGCTCTACTTTGATTTTATCAGCCAGGTGATACAGGCTGATCACAAAGCCACTACGGGAGTGTCTCAGTGTATTCTGAGGTACCACCGTCTTTAACCACTGCTGCAGTCTGGCTTGGACTCAGCTCTGTTTGGCAGACTTGTCTATCTCCTCCCAGAGTTTTTCTTTCTTTCTTAAGAATTTTCACAGCTGCACATCAACAGAAAAATAAAGGTGGGTACTTTGGTCTAACCAAAGCCAATGGCTCTCCCTAACGAAGACGAGAATCTCTGATGATGCCTGAGGTTTCCCAGTGTGCTGCACACCTTGCCCCAAAGCCCAGGCAATATCTAGCCTCCTACCATGTGTCTGGTTGTCTCTGTCTGGAGTCCGATGCTGGGTCCACTCGGAAGGAGCCCCATAGCCCACGCTGGTGCTGGCCGCAATGCGAACTTTGTACACTTTGTTGGGATGGAGCGAGTAGAGAGTGATTTGTGTCTCATTTCCACCCACTTCGATGGAGGTGACCTGATCTGCTGGAACCAAGGCAACATCATTGAAAACATGCTCGTCCCAGTCAAGGGGAAACACAGCTGAGCAGCCACCAGGCCCAGCTACACGCCCTGGGCTGTCTTGGCTTTGCCCAGTGCCATCTCACACCACCAGGAGAACCCAGGATAAAGACTGGACAGAGCTGATATCCCAGCTGACAACCTCCTTCATCACATTCCGAACTGCAGGTTGCCTTCAGCACTGCTGAGCCTGGCTGGAGGGGACCGGTCAGAAACCCTGCCACTACTGCCAACACGATGGCAGGACGTGAGCACAGCCTGTGGTAGCTGATGGTACCTTCCAGTGCTTCTCGTTCTGTACTTAAACCTTCACCTTAATTTGAACCCTTTGTGCAAAATTCACACCTTCACCCGCACCAGACTGAGGTTTTATCACTCCCTCTTCAGCCCCCCAAGTTCGTAAGGGAGGTAACAGGCAATTCAAACAGAGAATGGCCTGGGATTTTCACTGAAACAACTGATCGGTCTTGCTGAAGATTCATATTGCCTGTTTGGCGAATGCAGAGCTCTTGCTTTCCAGCTTCACCGAGCATAAACTCAGCTAGGAGCACTGTCTCTGCTATGTAACAGCTTACTGCTGAGTGTGATCCCTGGACTGCAAACGTTTTCCAAGGTTTTACGATGCCACAGAGCCACGTGTAAGCTCAGGGCAAGAAAACAAGAGCCAGGAGTCACAGTGCAGACTGCTAATCCAGATCAAACCCAAGGGAACATGTCCAGCAGTTCATCATGCTCCCCACCCTTCTCTTAGCAAGAATCACGACCCCGGGAAGTGAGAAGCTGCAGAGCTTTGACGGTTTTAAGAGCAAATACCCAGAAGGATTTGCAAAGCAAGCACTTGCGGAATTGGAGCAGCCACCATCCAGCACAGGTAAACGTTACCATCCCTGCTGAAGGCTTAGAGTGTCTGACAATATAGACAAGACTCAACTCAGCAACAGAGCCTGACCAGGAGACTTGGGTTTTTTCCCCAAGGATCACTTGGAGGAATCCCAGCCTAACCTGAAGTCTAACCCCCAAAGGGTTGCTCATGCAGACATTCATGGGGCAGCATCACGCCATTCCCCTGGGGACACAGGCTCCTCCACCATCCCCGAAGCCGCACAGCATTGGCACTGCTGTGACCACCACCAGCACAGCCAAGCTATGAGAGGCCTGTTCTCCTCCCCTGAGTAAAAAAGGGTCCCTCCCTTTTCAGCCTTACACCTCCTCCCCTCAACATGACATGCTGTTAACGCCACTGGAGCAGAAGACACAACCGCCCCACAAACGGTGTTCCCCTCACCTTCCTTGAGGGTGCAGTAGTCGATCTTGTACTTCGTTATCTTGCCGTTACTCAGCTCTGGAGGAGGAGGCAGCCATGTCACACGGATGTCACCAGGGGTCATGCTTGACAGAGACAGCTGAGGGGCAGCACTAGGAACTGGGCAGAAGCAAAGAGAAGTCAGCAAAGACCAGTACAAGACCTCAACACGTCTCTGCCAGCTCTCTGGGTTGCCTGGAGGCCACTACCTCGTCTTGGCCATTCCACAGCCCCTGGTGACGAGCAGTCTGTCTTGAAGGGGAACCAAAACCCCACAGCTCAGCGCACTGGTGGGGTGTCACTGCAGGGAGGGAAGATGATGGGCTGCTCAGAGCCTGCTGGCCACACCACACTGCTCCCCCAGGGGCCCAATGGCCACTGCAAACTGGGCAGGTTAGCACTGACTTGCTAACCAGCCTGCGCTGTACTGTGGAGCGCGGAGACACTAAATGAAACAGCTCACAGATCCACACCTCAGCCTGGGAACCCCCATTCCCTGGAGAACCACAGCGCTGGCTGCAGGCAGCTTCCACACTTTCCACCCAGCTTTTCAGGCTTCAGACACACACACGGTACCACGCGGTTTGCTACGTCAGGAGTATTAAAAGCACATACTGCACCCTGCAGCATAGCAGGGGCTTGCACGAGGTCTGCCAAAACCATCGCTGCTTGTCTCTGTCCTGCAGCCTCTTGACAGCTGTACATGTCCTCCCCGCTGGGCAGCTTCCTTCTGGCACTCTGCCTTACTGCTCGCCAAACGCTACGTGATAAATGGTAAAATCCACACAAACTACTGCCTCTTACAGGATCCAACCTCAAGGCTGCACTGACCCCTACAAACTGTGATAAACATCTGTCTTCTCAGCTGAAATCAAGCCTGGCCCAGAGCCAGGTTTGGAGCAGTATCGCATCAGCAGGGTGAAAGCCCAGAGGAGCTGCCTGTAGTTCCTGCAGGACTCGCATGGGCCCCAGTGCCAGCTAGCTCATTTTCATGCTCTTCATCACCCACGTGGACAACCAGACCAGGGTGCTTTAGTTTCAGTTGGTCTGTTATTTGGGTTTTTTTTAATTTTTAAAAGTGCTTCTGACAAGAAGCTGTAAGAGCAGCAGCTTTAGCTTTCTAGGAGCTGATAAATTCTCCACATAAATGCTCACCATGAAACAGGCCAAGAACATTTTTTAATACCCATCTAATTAAACGCACCATCCTCCAGGGTCTGAACAATGATGGAAGAGGATGTCCGGCTGGCTCCGAGCTGAGAATACGCGACCACGTAGAAGACATAGTTGGTATTGGGTTCCAGGTCCTTGACTTGCAGCTCAGTGGTATCGTTATTGACAGCAAACTGGTATTCCACGTTATCTGTTCCTAGAGCCAAGGAAACGCTGATCAGCAGGTCAGTGAACTGCCAAGACACTCCTTGAAAAGCCACTCAACTCACAAGGTCCATAGTGGAAATCCACCTTAAAAACCACTACATCTTCTCCAGTATCCCCAGCACCCACACAAACCCCATCTCTTATGGGAGTTCTTTGGGCAGTAACATTCAACACCTCAACGGTAACATCTCAATTTTGACTCAAGCTCTTAATCCATGCTAAAGCAGCCGAAGTTACCAGCTTAATTTTCAGAGCAGCTCTGACAGCAGTTCAGGAAGAGCATTGGCTTGCTGTCTGGGAAGACAGACCCCAAGAGATCCAAGTGCCTCACTTTAGATTCTGGGTGTGAATAACTTAGTGGTTACTTATTAATCTCTCCATTCATAATCACACTCTTTGCATATAAAATTCATGCACTGGGGGAAAAAGTGGTGCCTGGCCCCAAACAACTCAGCTACAAGGGCAACGAGTTGGTATCCGTCAGCTAATCCGCAGGCGCTGTCACAGGCTGATGCTGATGCCCAGAGAAAATTCCTTTCCTGCGACAAAAAGGGCTAAGCTAACCGGGATCACCTCACATGCCTCACTAGCTGGGGAAGAAAGTCAGCCTGTGCCTCGTGCCTTGTGCCTGCCACAGAGCTGTGTCGCACAGGCAGATATCACCTACCCACAGCCCGCTGGTAATGTAACGAGAAGCCAATGATCTGCTCGCTGTTGTACTCCGGCCGCTCCCAGGACACAAGGACTGTGGTGCTGGAGAGGGACACAGCTGACACCTTCTTGGGAGCGCTGGGCAAACCCTCCCGCACAATCACCGAGAGCTTGGCAGTGGCACAAGCCATGCCCAGGCTGTTCTCAGCCACACACTGATAGTAGCCAGCATCCTCCAACCCGATCTGATTGATCACCAGGCTCCCGCTGCTCTGCACCTTCACCCGCCCGTTGGAGAGGATGGCCTCGCCGTTCTTCAGCCACTGAATGCTTGGGGCTGGCCCCCCCCCCCCCCGCAGACCACAC
>NW_010389087.1:31273-36221 GCF_000710305.1 Buceros rhinoceros silvestris
TCCGGGCACTTGCCCCCTCCGGTTGGAGAGGATGCCCTCGCCGTTCTTCAGCCACTGAATGCTTGGGGCTGGCTCGCCCTCCGCCTTGCAGACAAACCGGGCTGTGCTGGCTCGGGTGCGTGAGATGGTTTCAGGAGCCTGGGAGATGCTGGGTGTAGCTGGGAGGAGAGAGAACAAATTAATGCGGGAAGGAGGAGGAAAAGATAGCGAAGCAAATCCCTTCTCCTCCCCACTTGTGCTATGTTTTATTCAGTGGCAGCTTTGCTCACAAGATAGGATTTGCCAGGCAGACTCTAGAGGCTTAATTTAGGCTCTGTCCAAAAGGAAAAATAAATTCTGTATCAATCATGTGCTGCGTTTCCTTATCTCAGACTGTTCTCCCCGCTGGCTTCCCCAATACTGAAAGTTAATTGGTGATACAGATTTCCAGGGGGAAACCCGGAGAACAAGAATACGGCATAAACTGAGTAAATACGAGGAACTAAACCCCAAATTAAAGAGGTGACTCTCCCACCGAGACCTATCCCAGCCCAGGGCCTCCTGGCTCTGACCTGGCTCTCCTCTTACCCAGCATGGGCCACATATACAAGTTCTTGGGGAGCTCTTGGATGTTGGTCCAGGTAATCTACAGCTACCTGGAGCATTTATCCTCTACTCACCAAGGACGCGGAGCTCAGCTGCGGCTGTAACAAACTGCCTGGTCTGGGGTTTGTTAGCACGGCAGACGTACACCCCGGAGTGATGGGGCTGGCTGGAAGGAATGAGAAGATTTGTCCGTCCCAGCACAATCACGTCTGTGGAAACGGGCTTTCCATCTGCCGGAAGAAACGTGCACAAATGCAGAGGGGAGCCCCAAGCTGCCCTTTACAAGGGCTTGTAAACAACACATCTATTAGAACCAGGATCACAGTTGGGGAGTGGAGAGACCCCAAAAATCCCAAACCCCAGCCCAGAGGAGGATTCCTGATGGAACACTCCTCAGTGTTTAACTGAGCATCAGCCGCCCCAAGCCAACACTGGCCCAAGGTTTAGTTCAGCCTGTAATAACCAAAACAATTCTGGTTTGGAACAAAATAGTCTCTGATGCCCAGGGTGTGCCTGCAATGAGACCTCCTAGGAACAGCACACCAAGGGAAAGCTACTGCTAACACCTGTTTTGGAAAAGCTGCTGGATCTGCCTGCTGACCTCCATGCCCTAACACACACACCTCCTCCCCTCACACGTTAATGCAAATGCTAGCAGGAGCGCTGGATCACCAACAGCTCGGAGCTTCCTCCCTCCTCTGGGTCCCAGACGGGAACCCAAATGTACTGAGATTCCTGATTCACTCTTTGCTTGGCTCCTGATCCGTAAGGTATCAGGAAGACATTTGGTTCTCTCTGGGGCTCTGCATCAGAGACCTGCCCTCTTCCTGTTCTCCTGGCTAGGTGGCTCAACACTGCTGAGCAGGGAAGGAAGAAAGGGTGGCTACGGCTTCCCGGCCAGAAGCCGAGTCCTTCTACAACTTCCAGCAGCCCTCAGCATCTCAGTGTATCACAGACAAGGCAGCAGGCTGCTGCTGGGCACTGCTTAGCCGCAGCACTGCTCTGGTGTGAGAAACACGAGGACTGTGCTGCTGGTAGCTCTGAATGAGGGGAGCAAAAGCCAAGAGCTGGGGAGAGAGCGTGGGCGAGCACAGTCTGAGCTCTGGCCAGGAGCCCACAGTCAGCTCTGGCACAAGTTGGCAGATGGGAGTGGCAGCCAATTTGTGCAACACCAGACCTCGTCCCTCCCCACCTGCAGAAGCATGGATGTGTTTCAGACAGCAAACACCCAGCACTGGCCTGCCTTTACCTCTCACAAGATCTGCTGAGCCTATATCTCCAGACAGAAGCAAGCTCTTCACCTCCACTGGGAGCAGCTATACCTACTTAGCACCAGCAGCAGGGAATGCTGCTGAGGTCAGATCCTCTGCCCCCTCCACCTATTCTGGGGGGTCTTTCGACAGCTGCACGCTCAGAGGAGGAGAAGAGCTGTGCACCCCAGCAAACCTGACTCCCGATGGCAGCAATCAGCTGACACCACTAAGGTTGGCAAGAGCCAAACTGGCAACCTGGGGGGACAGTCCTAGGTGTTACCTACGTGACTAACAGTCCAGCGACCCTGCCTGCTCCTTAGCAAAGTCCTGGAAAGAAACACGCTGGCATGGCACAGACTTGCTAGAGCTGTTAATCCATCTTTTCTAATTGCAGAGTCCACACCGGGAAGCAAAGGGGGACCAAGCAAATGCTTTAAAAAAAAGCACGCAAGGAACTGTTTCATCAACCTTTCCTCCCTCCCTCTCCTCCTCCACCCATCCAAAAACCTTTCACAGTGATAATTAACTCTAATAGTATCTACTCTAGCATGGTACCTCAATAAAGCAGTGAACAAGTGATTACAGCTGAGGAGCTGCAATGGTGAAGTGCAGGACAAACCAGAGACGTTTCTGTCAGAACACTTAATCCTTGATGATTTGATTTCCAAAGTTGTATCATCTGAGATTTTTTTTTTTGCTCTTTTTTTTTGCGTGGAAGAGGGAATATTTATACACACTAAAATCAGTCCCTGTGGACTAGTCTGGGCTGATGGCCAACCACAACAAATGATTACAGAGGAGAGGAGTCTAAAACCATGACCTGGACTTATCAAAATGACTGAGAGCCTTTTCTGGGGGAGAATCGACTGCTGAGCTGAGAATGTCTTCAGTGAGAGCCTCTGAAACACCTCAGATGGATGTGACACCAGCATCCGGCCCGTGCCTCAAGCTGTCAGCCCTGGGAGACGTGTGCCAGTCTGGCTCATTCGTTCACCTCTGACAAGGCCTAAGCATCTTCCCGATCCTTCCATTACCACTCTCACCACAGTAAGATTTTTGAGTGAAAAGCTCCCAGCAACACGCCCAGCCGCTCCAGCGATTAACAGATCTTACCATGTTTTATAATCCTGCAAGACAACACAAGTTATTTTGCCGGAGCAACAGCACACTGCACCGAAGCCCCTAACCTCTGTGTCCCTGGAGGAGTGGCACAGCCCTGACCCCATCTCATGACCTGCGCTGCTCAAGCTCATACAGCAAGAATGACTAACTTGGATCAAAAGGGCATCCAGGCACTAGAACTTCCTATGTTTCCCAGGTCAAACCACCCTAAAGGGAACTGCGTGCTTTGTAACCTTCTAGATTTGATTAGTAACCCCAGTTTAGCAAGGACACCCTACACTGTGATGCCGCCTGCCTCATTACGTACTGAAGTAACAAGCCTCCTTCCAGCCCCACAGATTTCTCTGCTTTTTAATAAAAGCATCCACAGGTTCCTCCTGACAACAAAAGCTTAATTCTGTCCCTCATGCTCACCCTGGCGTATCCAGGAGACGAAGGGGGTGGGATCGGCAGCCGCCATGCACTCCAGCACCACGCTCTCCCCGGCCACCACCGTGGTGTTCTCTGGAGCAGCAATGATGGTGACATCTCCTCCAGCTGGCTGGGAACCTAATGTCAGAAAGAAAAAGAAAGGCCCGTCCTTCCAAATGGCAAAGTCCCTAGAAGAACACAGAACGTCGAGCCCAGACACCTCCACCACACTTCCCCAGGTAGTCTCACATGTGGCAACAGCTCATGCTCAGTTGGAGGAGAAAAGCAGGTCTGGCTTTTACATGACTACAACAGTTTTGCTAAAGAAATGAACAAAATGGTGCCCTACAGACCTACTCGCATCACGCTGTACTGTAAACTGCAACAAAGAGAGGTCAAGTGCCTGCACCCTGACAACATCTACCTCAGGTGTCACACCTCCACAGGGGTCGCACTGTTTAGCGTATACGGGCACAGACAAACTGCCAACACGTAAACCGAGCAGGAAGCAGGGCTGCACACGTCTGGAGAACGGGATGGGGATTTTTTACTTGAAATGAACCTTCTGCCTGCATCTGCCCGCTGCTGAGCACCGGTGAAGGGAAGGTAGCAGTGGACAAGTCGCTGTTGTCAGATGAAAACAAGCAGAGCACTCTTGAGCAGGCCAGACTGTTCATGACCCTCGACAGCAGCAGCCCTGTTCCTCCACCACTCCCAGACTCAGAGGGACACTGCAGAGGAATCACACAGCACAAGCAGTGCTTTGGCCTGCTCCAGGTCTCAAACAAATAAAAGCAGGAGCTTTTTGCACAGTACAAACTCACCGTCTCATGATGCCGCAGAGTTCAAAAACCAAACGGGTCAGATGAGTTCATGAAGGACACCTTTACTGGGACTGTCAGATATGAAGGTGTCACTGCAGTCCCCCCAGTCCCAGGTTTTTCCACGTGCCTGACCGAGGGAGATGTCCCAGGATAGCACCATGTCCACCCTGCCCAGTTTTTTACATTCTTTCCTCTGTCATCTGCTGTGGTCGCTTCTGGAGATGGCACTGCAGCGGCTGGACCTCTGGCCTGACCCACACTGGCCATTCATGTGGAATCCAAGCAACAGTCATTCATGCTTGACTTTCTGGTGACTATAACCCAGAGCAGCTTTGGCCTCAGCAGGGCGGCGCTCCTGCATGGCAGGAGGCTGCACACCGCTGCACCAAACGTGCCACGCTCAACCCATCCCCAGGCTGGTTGCCATTTACTCTAACACAGAAGTCTCTGCCAAAGAGAGTTAGTTCAGCACAGAAATCTTCCTGCAGTCCATACATGCATGAAAGGGATTTCCATCTGTGGTGTTACGTGAGCACAGCTTAAAAGGAGCTGGTGAAACCCCCGAGGTGCTGAAGGAGAACAGGAGAGAGCAGGAGCCAGCGCTTGTCCAGCAGATGGAAGCAGAGACCGAGGAGCTCCGCTGGCCCCTACCTGGGGCAGCGGCTGGACCACACTAAACTGCAACCCCTGCCCTGGGCAAATGACAGCCATAAGAGCTGCCATGGGGCACGAAGGACAAGCCAAGCCAGCCAC
>NW_010389087.1:36268-54854 GCF_000710305.1 Buceros rhinoceros silvestris
CCATAAGAGCTGCCATGGGGCACGAAGGCAAAGCCAAGCCAGCCATCCTCCTTCCAGTGGGACCAGAACACAGAGGTGCTGGTGTGTAGAGACAGACAAGCCCCTTTTGTGCTTACAGCACGGTGGGGGCTGGCCAGAGCTCTGCTACGCTCACCTACGTTCGCATCATTCACACCTACAGATACTTCCAGCCTCACAGCCCCCGTGTCCAGCTGCAGCAGGACAACCTGGGGGACAGAAAGAAACCCAATCAGACTGTGGATTCAGAGGCCTCACTGACAAACAGATCAAAGTCCTGGCTGCTCTTAACTGCGGCGCCAAGGCTGGGCTTGAGAACTGCTGAGGCAGAAAACGGGTTTAAGGCATGAGAGCTTCCACAGCAGGCTCATAAGCTGAAGGATCAGAGAAGTGCAAGGCTCTTTAGAACAGCAGCTTCCTTTCAGCTCCAGCCCCATTAACAAAGCACTAATATCCACGAGTATTCATCAGTCCTGCAGAACAACTAAGCACTGGGGCTCCAGCGAGACCCGGCTGGATGGGTGAGGCTGCTCCGCACGTTGCTGATGTGAGGCCTCTACCCTTTCTCTCCCCCGTATGGCAGAGAGAGATGAGGCAACACTGGAGAAAGAACAAGGAAAAGAAGCTTTCCAGCCAGGATTTGGAAGCAAACACTTGAGAAAACACCAGAAGGCAAAGACTTTAATAGCAGCCACTACAGGGAAGGCCACAGTGCTGGGAAGATGCTGGAGAACCCAACAAGTTGTGATGAAGTTGGTTTTGAGAGTGAAGCCAACTCTACCGGCTGCCCAAGTACCTGCTGGGCAGGACTTGGTGGAAACACGTCTGTGTGCGTAAAGCTGTCCTCTTCCGTAGTGCTGGGGGAAAAAATAAATCTAGAGTAGAAAAAATAACACCATCCAGATGGCAATATACTCCCTGCCAGATTTCCAAGCTGCTTTCTCTACCAATATCAGGGCAGAGGAAGACAAAAAGCTTCTCAAACCCAATTTAAATACTCATCTGTTGCATCCAGGTGCACGGCGCCAGGTGCCGCCAGCAAAGACACCTTAGAGGCTACAGAGACTTCAAGCAAAGGCACTTGTCCTGCATCGCTTGGTCCCTACACAGCGCTTTGTGATGCTGCCAGTCACTAGGAGAGGGGTTTTACAAGCTGCTCTCCCTCTGGAACAGCCCAGGAGCCCCCAGCCCAGCTCTGCAGTCTCCTGGCTTAGCAGAGCTGCTGTGAAGCGCTGCAGTAAAGGCACGGCCTAGAGCTTTGCCTTTCCTTGGGGCCTCACGCTTCTCCTGGCTGGGGAAGGACCACCAAAACGCTTCCCCACCCTCTCCCCGAACAGTCCCGCAGCAGCATCACATGCTGCCCTTCCCTCTGGCAATGCCCATCCTGGGTGCTCTGAAGCGGAAGAGCAAGTAGCTGGCTGATGGCCAGGTAACCAGCCCCCAGGAACCCGGCCTGGCTGGGTTCCCAAAAGGGAAAAAGGGCTGATGACCAGCTACTTCTCAGCTCCGTACTTTGCAGAAGGCAGAAAGAGCGCTGACGTCAGGGCTTCCTGACAGTCAAGCTCAAGGTTCTCTCTAACAAACAAGAGCGCTACCAGCCGCAGGGATCTGTAGCTCAAACATCCATTTCTGCTTCTGAGTCAAAACTCTGGTTTCAGCCTTGAAAAACTATTGGGAAAACGTGTTAGCCCAGACTCCACATCTGTTTGTCGCCGATTAGTACCGGAATTGTACAACAAAACCCAACAGCTCTGCTTGCTTTCCCAGTACATTCCTGGCTGCATGCATGGATGAATGCCCCATGCGCCACTTGCACACACAAACGCATTTCTCTCCAGCTTTGTATTCCACGGTGGGTCTCTCGAGCAAGTCTACAAGTCAAGCTCCACTTTAAAATGAGCCTTTTGGAGTCCATTTTTCACTTGCTCTCTCAATAGGCTGGTTGGTCAGGGTGGATCACAGGTTAACTGCTGCAAACCAGGTTTCATTAGGTTTGAAGAGTTCCCTGGAACAGTACTGAGCTAACCAGGAAAGCCTCCACACAGGGGATTCCAACAAGCATCAAAGAGTAAAACCAACATGAGGTTTTGTCTCCACTGCCATTAAGATAATTTCAGGTCAAGAGGGGATGTTGTTAGAACCAAAGGAAAAAAGAGCTGCAGTTTGCAAGACATCTTTCAGTGCCTGAACAAAACAGGTCACCGAACACACCTGCTCCACGCCGTCCCTTCCGTGGTACAAAAAGCTTTCACAGTGCTGCTATTTAAAACTCAGGCTTTGAGATTTCTTCCCCCTCTAGCCTTTGTTTTGTCTCTCCAAGTAGCAATGCTGCTCTAGGCAAAAGGTCTGCACAGCCCAAGGCACAACTTGGGGCTCCATATGAAAGAAAACTCGCTGTCTCTGGTGGCCTTTGTAGACTTTTTGCCCTTCTGAATCAGCTGGATCGATTTTAGCCCCTTACTGATAAAAAAATGCCTGTAGGGTATCAAACACAGGTCCGGGATGACTTGGAGTAGTGCACTGGGACTGAGAGAAATCCTCTGGGCACTGAAAGAGTTAGAGAAGGCAGCTCTTTTCCCCACACAGTTTGTCACACATGGGGAGACGGCCTGGGTGCTGTCCCAGACCAAGGGACAAAACTTACAGATAATCTGCTTCTCCGTTTATGCAATTTTCCACTTTCCTATCAAGGGACAGGAAAGTCAGGCCAAATTCAGGTACTCCACTCCTTTGGACCACTGCTCTCCAGGGCATCTTGCAGGGTCCAGAGCTGGGTTCCAGGACCAAGGTGGTCGGGCAGGCCCAGAAGAAACATAACAAATCACTTATCATCAAGGGTAGTGTAAAACCAGAAGGAGGTGGGGAGGGGAGCAGAGCAAGTGAGTGTGCCAGACAGATCGCAGCACCCCAGCTGCCTAAGCTCTAAACTCCAACCCATATCGTTTGAAAGCGAGGGGGAACCGTGAGCAGCGAGGTGACAGGGGGCACCATGGGGAGCTGCTTGGGACAAAGCCCAAAACGTCTGTTTGAAGTTACAGCTTGAGTTATAACATACATGAGTGATCTCAAACTCAGAGTTTACCGCTTGGGTCTGCCTCTACCGCAGCCGTAATTCCTCAGCTCTCCTCTCCCTGCCCTTGTCAGTGTGGAGTATCAACAAAGAATTCAGGCAGCGCAACAGGGGGAAAATTGTTCCTGCTCAGCCAATTTGTGACGGCCGTTGCCGTGACAAGAGGATGACTTCTTGGATGGGACTAACACTTCTCCCCCGACTCCCTAAACATTCTGCCTCAGCAGAAGTGCTGGAAGGTGAAACATGACTTGCATGGTGCCACATTCAGCTGTCAGCAGGTCAAGATTTGGAGATACCAACAATCCAGCAACAATCTTCTGTTCTGCAAACTTTCTCACCCTCTCCGGAGGAGGAGCATGAAACCTTATTCATCCCTGCGAGCCTCCGCCGGGAATAGATTCTAGCACTGAGCAGCTGTTCATTACAGAAAGTCAATGCTGTCGCTGCTGTTATTCTGCAGACAATAAAGGAGCAAATTACCCATTGCAAAGCACACACCTTCAAAAATGCAGGCGCTGTGTTTGCAGAGCATGTCCTGCTCCACTCCCCAGTGCTCGCCCTTTTCACGAATGACTCACAGACCTCCTGGACTGTTCAGGGAGAAAGCTGACAGCAACCAAAGAGGAGAAGAAACCTCCTCCACACCTGCCTTCCTCCTCCCTTTACACTGTCCTGGAAATTTATCTACAATTTATATCTACTTCTGGGCTACAACCAGGATAGGAGATCACAAGTCAAATGCTGCTTCCTCTTCTCCCCAAACGCAGCTCCCACATCCACGCAGCCTTTCCAAACATCACATTTGCATTCGGGGGTTTTCTCCCACCTTTGCTATATCAGTCCCTGTGGCAAGGAGCAGCCAAGTTGTGTTTTGCTCCCTCACTGAAGCTGGAGAGGGACAACTTTCAGTTACAAGATTATAGACTCAATTCACCAAACATTTGGTACTGCTTTGATGGTCCTCAGCCTTGAAAACTCCTCTGCAGAGGATGGGGCTTTGGTTCGCAAGCCTTGCAGAAGCTTTTCGATGTGTGCCTCAGCAGAAACTCCAGCACTGGCACTGTCTGGGTACTGGGACTGCAAAAGCTGTCCCAGTGCAACCCAGCAGCCCCAGTGCTCACAGTCTCCATCATTAGAAATGCTCCTTTCTCTTTTCAGGCAGCTGCAGCGTGTCTGGGTCAACACACGAGTCGTCTTGGAAGGGAGGCTGAAAAGGAACCCAGCTTTTATTGCACGAGTGACTCTGTTGGTACCGGCTTTTTCTGCCTCGTAATATAAATGAGCTCAGTAAACTGGTTTTGCATTGCCCTTTTACCTCACATCCTCCAAACACTTTGTAAGCAGTTATGCATTTGTCAATGCAAACATTTATCTGGAAAGCTGGACAGGGAAGAATTTATCTCCCTGTTTTGGCATGGGGACAGAGTCTCTCTTCCTACTTCCTATGTTAGTGCTGCCGCAGAGCAGCTACACGTCATTTGTTACCTTACATACACAGAAACATGCATAAATGATTAAAACACAGAAGTTCAATCACTTTCTTAGAGCTGTTAAGAGACTTCCACATTCAGCAATTGTACCTCAAACTACTAGCACAAAATCCACAATAAAACTCAGCCAACACATCCCAAAGCACACGGTGCAACCTACACTTCTGCCAGCAGCACAAAAAACCTGCTCCTTTAATGTCCGTGTATACGTACTCACACAACGGAGAATTTAATAGATCAAATTCACTTCTATGATCTTAAAAAAAGGGGCAGGGGGGAGAGATTAGTGAGTAGGAATGTTCATTTACTACCTGGACACACTCCTCAGACCAGCAGCTACCACCGTGGGGTCCCTCCACAGAGCGTGGTACATGCCAAGCGTGGCAGGAGGAGCTGCTCTAAGAACTGCTTTTCTCTTGCTTGAGAAACTGTCTGTTAAACACAGGTCCCAGCTCTGTGTCCTGTGTCTGAAAGCTGGGGAGCACACAGGTCCCAGTCCAGACAGGCAGAGGGGCCATCAGGCAGTCCTCTTTCACTTGCCTCAATGGCTCTATACGGCTGACAGATTTCAGCTCAGGAATTACACCCTTTAGGGTACGAGCTCAGCCACAAGCTGACTGAGCTGTATGTAACCAGAAGCCCACAGAGAGGCTGAGCAGTGGCAGGTTTCCAGGAATTGCCTTGGATTTTGGGGGGCTCTTCCCCTACGCCCAGACCTTTGATCCTTCAGGGCACAGAGTTTTACATGTCCGGGGTAGCTGAACGTGCTTTGCCTACCACTCCACCTCCTATAAAGCTGTCAACATTGGCTCTCTGTTTGCGTACCCGCATTCGGAACTGCTCTTCCTCATGCCAAAAGGGCTGGGAGCCAGCCAGACTGCACGACAAATTCCTGCTTGCTTCCCCAGCGAGCACTTGGAAGCGAAGCGCCTACATTTGCACCGCTCCGAGCGGGAGCCAGGCAAAATAAACAGGAGGAGCTGTGCCGACAGCCGTGGTCATGCAGCACCAGAGTCCCCACTGCACTCAGAGAGCTGCTCTTCTGGTTTTCTGCCACAACCCAGAGAAGCCAAAGAGTTGGAGACCCCAGGCCACGCATCTCAACCCTCAGAAGCCTGAAGATATATCAGAGAGAGTTTCTGAGAGCCAGACGCTGCAGACCACAAACCAGAATGTGGCAGAGGCAACTGGAAGACCCAAGCTCAGAGCACAGATGACAGAGACCTACCAGAAGGACCATGTTGGAGCAGCACTGATAATGTCTCCATTTTAGATAATAACTATTAATTAACAAGCCTTTAACCATTCTTGGCACATTCTCACAGACCTTAGTGCAAATAAACTCCTTAAAAGAAGGTCACTCGGTGTACAGTAGGAGTTAAGCCTCTAGACCAGATGAGTGACCAACAAAAAGAAGAGAAGAAAGGAGCAGAGGTACCTCAGTGTCTCCAAAGCAGTTTGGGGAATGGCAGAGCAGTCTCCCTGCCCTAACTCTCTTGAACACAGATGAGACAGACATGGTCAACAGAAGACCCTTCTGACTCATGGGTCATAAGCCCTGAAACTCCTCCTTATTCAGTCCCCTCACCTGCCCTCAGTGGCTGGAGCCATCTCACTCCAGTGACTTCCTCCTTGTGCTCAGAGGCTGACGTGTCCCAGGGGCTGACACCTATTGCATCAAATCTATTTGCAATTCAGCTTGATTTACAACATTCGATCTACCTGCAATTCAGGTACATGTAGTGGCAGCAGAGGAGGAACGGGCTGGAGGTCCCGGGCTGTGCAGGAGGACACAACCTGCTTTCTTTGCCACCAGGGCTTGCGCTCTGCACCATCCCGGCTGCCAGCGATGGCCATTCACGCTACTGTTGCGCACAGCTTTGAAAAGAGAAGCGTTACGGGGAGCCACCCTGGAGCGTGGTCTCCCTGATGCCAGGTACGCAGAATGCTTCCCGCAAGCTATGCTCCGAACACACCAACATGCTGGGAGCCTACAGTAACACAGTCTGGCAGCAAATGAGGACTGCCAACTTGGAAGGAAGTACTAAAAGCAGATGGGTGCATCTGCACTAACTCAGGACAACCGAAATCTGGTTTTTGCGGAGAAGTCTGGAAGGAAAGCTGGCTTTCCACGGGCAAAGATCATGCGTGATATCCACACATTCCATCAACGCCCTTCGGCTGGACGTTTGCTGAGTGCTGCAGAGACCTGATGTAAGGCTGTGCCTAAAGACACAGTGTTTGGTAACAGGACCTGCCCCTCCTTATCCATCCTTCTCTTTTCCAGCTTCTCACTCTTGTCCACAATCCATGTGGCACTGCCCCTCAGCTGCACTGGAAACAGAGCTGGGCAAGAGCATCTCTACTGAAGGCAAACTCCCGGCTGTGTCCTGAGCAATCCCTGGCATCCAAGCGAGGGCTCAGAGCACCATGGCTCAGCTCTGAGCCAGCCTCCCCTGTGATCTAGGCCGACTCATCCCACACTTGTTCCTTAGCGCCACCAGGCCTGCACATACTGCTGGGTCTTTCAGACAGGGACAACCCTCCTCCACATGTCTGTCTAAATCAAGGAGACTGTGAGCTTTGCTGGGCATCTGGACACTTGCAACATCTCCCCTCCAGCTGTTAGGACACTGTAAGTGCCATAGGGCACCGCTAGCCCTTGGCCTCAGAGAGCTACTGAGGTGTTGCTGTAACGCAGATGATTAATAATTAACAAGTGCCATCAGGAACCCAACCACATCAGCTTTCCTGTCCCACAGCCCACTGCAAGCTGCTGACCTAATTACAATCTCTATTCTTAGCTCCCGTCCAGCCTCGCTGTGCAGGCACAGCCTGTTCTGTACCTTCCAGGAGAGGCCAGGTGTGACCCCCGCAGCATGGATGTGCTGATGCACCTCAGGGATACACCACCACCAAAAGATTCTCAGAGGAGAGCTGAACGAAGCCAACACTTAAACCCTGCTTCAGAGACTTACCAAACACCAGCTCTTGTTTCAAGAAACCTCAGAAGTGCGGCAGATCTGGATTAGTGAGAGCTGCACATGGAGAACATCAGAGGACTGCAAACCATCCCTGAATCTCGCCATCCCTGCCTTCAGGAGTCGGAGGCAGAGCTGCCCGTAACACACAAGCCTGGCCGTAGCTGACAGCTCCAAGCATCATGCACAGCCAACATTGCGTGTGGGAGAGACCAGCTTCCCCTCAGGACCTAGAAAGAGCTCACCTATCCCAGCCGTACATCCATTGTTCTGCTCTATTATCCCTGACACCTCTGCTGCCACTCGCTTTGGTGCCAACCCCTGGCTTAGTTGTTCTGCTTAATGGGAGGTGAGGGCTCTGAGGTTTGTATCAAGCCCTCTGTCACCACAGGCTGCTAGAGCTGTCAGGAGTGTGGCATATCATAACCCCACTGAACTTCACAGACAGCTGAGTTGAAACTCCCTCCGGCTCCCAGGAACAGGCTGCTGACACTTGAGCTACGAGCTCAGCGATGTGAGCGGTGTGATGCGTGCTGGCCCCGCACGAACTCCAGCCAAGGAGAGAGCTGTCTGTTTGGGTGGCTGCCTGACGCATGTCTGCACCAGCCCTTCACAAGTTTCTCCCAAAATCTGTGGTTTCAAAGCTGTTCCATGCGTGCTTGAAATCACTAGGCTCAGTAAAAGGGAGCTGGAGTAAAAGTTTACAGCTCGTGCTAGGCAGAAGGTCACTTCTAGCTTTAAAGATGTATTTATTAAGCTAGAAATGCTGTGTACCTCCTCCTTGATCTTGCCATTCTCTGAATTCACATGTGCCATGGCTCCCTTGGCATCTTCTGCCACACAGGAGGATCGGGAGCAGAGGCATTATGCAAACAGCATCAGGAACCTGCCACCCAGGAAACTGTAGCTTCGAAACACACGTAACCAGAGTCCTTACAGACAGGCTTTTGGGGTGCCAAGCAGAGGGTAAAGTGAGAGAGCAGAGGGCAAAGAAAAACAGGATGTTAAAAGGAGAGGGAAAAGCAACAGATGAAAAGCACAAGGAACAGGGACACATCAGTTGCAGGCTGGTACTGGGATGTGCCCTTCTCCAAAGGTGAAGCATCTTTTTGCTGGCTAAATCAACAACACACAGTCCATATACAGCAGCCTTACCCCACCCCAGGTCTTCTCTCTCTACACATTTCCCTGCCCCTCTCGCCTCCCAGAACAGCCTTCAGCAGCCTCCTGTGCCTTGGCTGCCAGAGAGGTCGGAGTAGAGCAGCACTGACCCGAATCTGAACTTCCCCGTCCCTAGATCGCAGGGTGCCCATGTTCAAAGCTATGAGGGGAGCACAGCACGAGTCATCAGGGCTCAGGCTGAGTGCCAAGCCAGCATCCAGCACGTCATTCGCACATGCAGGGACTGAAAATCCACTTGTGGTAACAGCACGTCTGTTTGTGTGAGGTGGTGGCCAACTGTGAGTGCTGCTCACTTCATCACCACCTTCCCCTCCGTCCCCAGAGCTCATCCCGTTCCGTGGCTGTATTCTCCTTTCGGAGCAGGAACCACCCAGGTCTCGGCACCCAGAGCTCTTGGAACCTGTAAACCACGGCAATACAAACACTAAAAGAACAAAAAATTGTGAAGGTGTTTCAGCTGCCTCCAAGCTCTGTCCCTGTTATCATATTTCATACAAATATTTGGCTGAAAAATACATTTCCCTGGACGCTGCTGCAGCAAGCTGCTACAACTGTCAACGTAAACGATGTTCTGCCAACGGCAATCTCGCAGTGTCATCTCTAATAACACAGTACTAAATCCCAGCTCTCGGAGGACGTGCTCATCTGCTGGAAGACTCTCCAGCGGCGTGCTCAGCCCGGAGCCCACTCCGCTGTACCCACGCCCATCACCTCATCTGCTCTCCTCCTTCCTGCACTTATTGCAGCACAGGCAGGGGATCACGTGGAGCACACGCCCGAGAGACCACCGCACAAACAGCTCTGCGCAGAGGGTTTGTCAGCGCTGGGGGACGGCTGCTGAGTCTTGCCTGCTTACACGGGCAGAAATGGAAGCGTTAAGGAAGTGATCCTCCTCCGTGGCCCAGCGACAGGGAGGAAAGGAGAACCCAAGAGTCCTGGCTCCCTGGACCATGCTTTGATCCTTCTATAGTGATTGAATGTGAAGAGATACAAACACCAAAATCTCCAGGGAGAAGCTGGGGGGTCAGGATCTCAAAATGCATGGTCCTGTTTTCATCCCTGGTACTTCTCCAGCCCAGTCAAAACTCTGTTACGTTTTTAAATGGCTAAAATCTCTAACTTTCTTTAGGTCGCTTGGGGATCACCACACTGCTTGTGCGTATTCAAAGGGATTAAAAACCAAGGAGGAAGGACAGTATTTTCAAGACCGCCAACACTGTGCAACTAAAATTAATAGGAAGAACTGCAGGAAAGTGAAATTTGGGTTAACTATGGAGACGAGAGGTCCCAGTACCCATTCGATGGGGAAGATGCAGTTTAGAATAGGGCTCCAGAGGCTACTTCCAGGAAAAGGAGCTGCAAGAACCAAGACACAGCCCCACTGAGAACTGACCTGAGGCAAAGGCAGCGTGCACAGAGCACCTGGGAAAAGCATCCTGCAGCCAGCTCCTAATGTCCTTTCTGGCAGCAGGGCTGCAGCGTCCATCTGTCCAGGAGGGTGAAGGGACGATGCTGCCAGATGTGCTTAGCTCTCTGTCTGCCAGCAAGCAGAGGAGATCCAAGGGAAAATTCAAGTTATCCCTATTTCGACAGCAGTTTCTCTTTCAGGGCTGCGTGACTGCATCCCGCTCTCCAGTCTGCTCTCTTCCCTTCCAGCTCAAAACACCGCTTCCCCAGGGAACGTCTGGAAATTTGCACCATGAAGCCTGCACAGCCAAAACATCTGCAGCGCTTCCAGCAGCACTGTGCACCGGCACGCTCAGCCCTGCCTGTGCGTTCAGCCACCAACACACCACACAGCCTTTTCCCCGTGACGGGGAAGCTACACCACCAAGGGAAATGACATTTTGGGGGTTTTTAGGCCATGCAAATACACCAGAAGGGAGCTGTGCTAATTGCTGCCTCTACCGGGAAAAGGCCTTTAAGGGAGGTGGAACAAATCCCAGCCGTCATATAGGCAGCAAGGGGGAGAGAGGGGAGGAAAAGGACAACTGGGCAGAAGAGCTACAGGGAAACAGATTCTTTTGCTATGCACAGCCAGTTCAAATCCAGCGCTGTCTGGCAGGGGCAGAGGCGTGACCACGAGGTGTTCCCAGGCCGGAGGGCTGGCAATCCAGTGCGAGTGGGCAAAATCCATCAGGAGCGCAGAGGCTCAGTCGTCTGCCCAGAGCTGTCAGCAAGACACAGAGCTGCAGGCACAGCTGGAAAGGAGACACAAGGTCTCACTGCACAAACCTTTCCAGGGGCCTTGGCAGTGTGGCAGGACTGAGAGACTGGACTCACATCTTACCACAGCACAAACCATTCACTAGCCATCAGGAGAGAGGGAAGAAGTAGTTTAGTTGTTCCTACCTGCAGACACATGGGCCCTGAAGTTTCCAAATAAGTGACTCAAGCAACACTGAAGTGCTGGATTTCAGGCTGTTGTTCTTTTGTGTTTTGTTTTCCTGGAATTTGCTTGTTTTGGTTTAGTTTGGTTTTATTTTTTATAACCAGCAAAGGATTTCTGCCTGCCCAGCTCACTCCAGCTACTCTGAGCTGCTGCTGAACATGGAGGAAAAGACTCCTCAAGGCAGACCAGACATCCAAAAATGTGCCTCTGATCGTGAAGTGCTGAAATAAAGAAGGATCAATACCATGCCAGTGGCTCATGGAGGAGTTTGCAGCCTGCACAGGTCACTGCAGTTTCCCATCTGTCTCAGAGATACTTCTCCCCAATTATAAAAAACCCCAGAGATTTAACAGGCGTGTTTTTCATCACAATCCACTCAATCTGGCGAAAAACTCAATCTCGCATATTTGTTTTTGCAGCCAGCGGGTGGTGTGGTGCTGCAGCAATGAGATTTGGGTGAGAACTCCAGGCAGAAATCTGCTGGGGCCGGCTGGCGCTCCAGAAGGAACGCTTCCCGTTTAACCTCTTCCATCGCCTCCATTTGCAAAGCAGATTAAACATTGTGGAGTTACAAGATGCAATTACGCAGGACGAGTTATGATGCCAAGGACAGCATATTCACCTTCGTGGCTTGATCAATATTACTCATCAATAGCAAACCAGATCCCACAAGGGAGCTGTCTCTGGAGCGTGGAACTGCCCACAGCAAGTGCTCCCCTCGCCTCTGTGCTTCATTAAGCACACAGAGGATCTAGCAGGGGCTGGCAATTAGGTACAGAGCACTCAGCCGCTCACGAATTCTCTGCAGATTCCACACAGATTACCTCCATGACACAATCCATTGATCAGAGGTGTGTTCTCGGGGTCCACAGTTAATTACACTCCCTGCTGATGGATGAACAGCAAAGCCATCTCTGTGAAAAGACACTGGTAGCAGAATGCCAAGCAACGCAATCCTCAAAGACAAAAGGGACTGGGAAGGATTTCAGAGCTTTCAAGGTTAAAGCTGCCTACAAAACATACTGGGGTCAGCACAAACAGGAGACAGGCGTGGCGGGAGGGCACTGTCCCAAGAGAAGGGGCAGCTCAGCCAGACTCCCCGCCTGCTGAGTTTGCCCACTTGCAGGAGGGGGATTATACGGTACTGGGGAGTTAGTAAGACGTGCTGGAGTCTGGAGACCCCCACTTATGCTTTCAGCTACATTCTCATGTCCAGGCTTGCCCACTGCACTCTTGGTTTACAAAGAAAAATGCACTCAGAGACTGAGGCCCAGATCAGGAAGTGAAGGAGAGCTCACACCCAAAGCCTTGCATCAGTGCTGTGTCTCCAGAAGACATCCCAGCTGAGGCTGCTCCCAAATACCACAAAAAGGTCTCTGGAGCCTACCCAACAGCTCAGTACAGAGTCAGCAGTGTGGACACAGAATGCAAGTCGGATGTCACTGTGCTGAACCCTCTCTGGTCTCCTCGGTGGCAACGCTTCCCAACCCAGCCTGCTTATCCTATCAGAGTAAAGAGAAATCTTCAGTAAAACACTTTCTGCAGGTTTGAATCGAAGCTTGTCATGTACAGAGCCAGCCACACCAGCAGCTTCATCACCGATACTTCAGCTCCGCCTGCCATCACAGGCGGCGGCTGTCTGGCAGCCCAAGACGCTCCTGGCTGCTTCTTACCTTTCAGGACACTGAGGACTGCGTCACTGCTGTAGCGTTTTCGGGCGGCGTTGGTTGCCACGCAGTGGTAAACCCCGGCATCACTCTCGCGCACATCCACAATTTGGAGGACACCATTTGGAAGAGTTATAAACCTAAGTGACCAAAAGGAAGAGTGAGAGTCAGGCTGTGCCTTACCTGAGCTACTTATTCATCACCTCAAAGCCCTTTTATTCCTCCTTTCCTCCTGCAAATGTATCCATGGGCAGGTCTTGGTAACCACAACACAATGGGACCAAGAAATCTTTGAGCAACCCAGCTAGTGGTTCTTAAAAAGTAACAAGTATAGACCTATCCATTGTCCTAGAATCTTCAGGACACAGGATGTGCTTTTGAGAGACCACACCGACAGGGTTTGCTGCTATAAACCAATCAAACAGTATAAAACATTTTACCATACGGAGGTGCTGCTGTCTCCAAGCATACAAGTGCCTTCAAACACACTACTACAGCTAGTTTCACTGCTTGCTTTTCACAAAGGTTTGGCAGCCTTAGAAAATACGCACGGCAAAGAACATCACCTGAACATCCTATGTTTGTCCTGCTGCACCACAAGTACATGAAGGGACCAGCTGCACCTTCACAGCCCAAAGCAGCCCAGACAGAGCCGCCCGAAGCTGCACCATTCCTGGATGATTCCTTTTGTTCTTCCATGAGTTTCTGGCTTTCACCAGCTGACAAACTTACAGCTGGGCATTTGGGAGCCCCGCCATTTGCCCACGAGGTACTACTGGGCAACACTTCCATGGAGTGAAATGGCTACATGGCTCCTAACATGAACAATCCTTGCTGCATTATACTGAACAAAGCAGATGATTAGCAATTAGCATAAAAGTAAGAGCTGGCTGTCAGCATCTCCATTTTCTGCCTGGATTCCTAGATGGCAGCCTCTTTATTCTTGAATGCAAGGCGCAAAGCATACGTGATCCTTTTTAATTATATATGAGATCCATTTTTAATTGCAAGCCTCTATAAACAGAGCTGCTGAGCTTTGACAGGCAGCTCTGGGTTATCAGTCTTCATTATGAAGAGGACACATTCAAAGGCAATTGCTAAGGGGAGGGATAGCAGCTATTCCACAGGAACATCACAAAGACACATTATAACCGTGAATGTTAGTCCTTCCATCCACAAAGGTCCCAAAAAGTAAGCTCAGTAAGTAAAACTGCTGTTCTCCAGGTGCTGAGACAGCTGAAGTGCCATGAGTGAGGGTAAGGGAACCACGAGAACCTTAAAAGATCCCCCATCCTGTCCTCAAGCCATGGTCACCCACAGCACACCTGCTCCTGCAAACATTAATCCTAAATCTCCAGTAATGGAAATACCTCCCTTGCCCTAAGCAGCCTGTTCAGACACTGTTCTCAGGATCAAGCTCCGGAGACCTCAGAGGAGGTGGTACCCAGAAAGCCCTCATCAAGATGCCTCATCAGGACACAGGAGAAAGGAGACAAATATTTGCATCCTCTCAGCTCTGCAGAGGGAAAGCCTCCCACTGCGATAATATTTATTTTTGTCGTGCATCTGCTATTTGAGTCTGTAATTAATATCAACATATTTCAAACACCAGGCGAGGCATCTCCCAGCCACAAAAAGACACTCCAATTATGTCTCACAGATTCACTGAGGCTGGGCGGGACCTCTGAAAATTGTCTGTGGTCTTTCCCCTCTCCGAACAGGGTCAGCTAGACCAGGCTGCTCAGGACTGTGCCCATGGTCACGCTCATCCAACACGCCCAGCTTCTCCGGAGGGCAGGAAACAAGCCAGTGTATTCCTAAAGAGAGCAGGAGCTGGAGGCGAGGGGGACTGAGGAGACGCAGCTTAAGATGGTCCCTTCAGCGAAGCCAGCAGCAGAGATCTCCTTAATGCAGTATGTCCCGCTGGGAAAGCACGGCAGAGGGGAGCACTGCTCTCCCAGGGAAGCAAGGAGGGAAGAAAGGCAGGTTTTCTCCATCTACTATTTCTCCCAGCTGCTCAAAAAGCCTCCAGCTCTTCAGGCTCCCAGCAGCCCAGGACTGGAAGCCTCCAGGCAGCCTGCAAGGGCATCCTGCTCCATCCCCAGGCTCTCTGCAAGTTTGCCTGGATTCAGAGTAGGCACTTGGCGCTAGGCTTCCTTCCACACAAAGGGCAGATCTTTTGTCTGCTCACCAGCACTACGGATTAAGCAGAGGATGAAAACCAAAGGACAGACAGACAAAGAGAGAATCAGAAATGCTGCACCTGGGCGGTCTCAGGAGTTTTGCCACTGACAGCCACAGCACCAGGGTCTCAGAGGAGGCTGCCTGGACTGGGGACAAAAGGCAAGCCCCCCACTTGCAGCAAGTAGCTGGTTAAAGGGCAGCACAGTCAGACCACAGCCCTGCTGCCGCGGGCACAGAAGGCAGCATGCTGCAAGAGCAGCGGGGTGCAAACAGGTCTCGGGTGCCCTCTCTGTTCCTCCTTGAGTATAGAAGAGCACAGAGGGACTTCAGCGGCAATTACCAGGGCAGTGCTCAAGAACCCACATCAAGCACTGCTGCTAACTGTCCAAACCCTGCCACCCTCCAGCTCACTGCACTTCCCTGTGGGAATATTCCAGCACAAATTGTCCAATTTCCTTTCTCACTTTCTCCTCAGTGAACTGCCAGCATATCCCTCCTCGCAGCCTTTTGGAGGACACAAAATAGACTCAAGCACCAGCCTTCAGGACAAGTCAGGAACCTGCAGCCTTGTGCAAGCCCTTCGGCTCACAGCTCCAAGAGCCCTGTATGTGAACGTGAGCCTTAGTACAGCACTCCTGAGACACAGCACAAGTAAAGTCTCCTAGCTTAGCTGAAACATGGAAGAAGATACTGTGACTGCAGACTGTGTGATCTGTAGGGTGTGTGTTTATGTCCCAACCTCCAAAGAGCTCCAGCTCCTAGAGCAAGTGCTCATCTTGGCTCCAGAGAAAATAAACAGCAATTTGGAGCCTGCTGTGAAACCAGCCAGCACCTAAACCAGAGGGGAGATTATGCTGAGAGATGTAGCACACACCCCAAAGCAACCACAGTTGGGAGAAATCCTGCAAGCCACCACTCAGCAGCTGCTGCAGGTTTCATACCATGGTTTTTAAAAGTACTTCAGAGGCGGAATTGTAAACCACTTCTGTGCCTTACTCACATGTCGAAGTTAGATTTTGTCCTGAACTTGCAGGAAAGTTATTGAGAAAACATCAACAGGCACTTCTCTACCCTTTGTCTAAGTACTTTTTAAGCTCAGGCTGCAGTGCCTTCAAGGTGGCACCATGCTAAAACCCGCACCCAAGGATAAAGGCCAAAGAGAGTGCCCGAAGGTAAGACCAACACAAAGAAGCAAAAAGAAAAAAAAGCACAATGTCAGCTTCCCCTGATTATTCTATCTCTCTGAAAAGAAACGATAAACACTGATGTAGCAGGTTATCTCAAGGCTTCTATCTCCAGCCTCAGAGCCTGATCTTGTACATACACCTAACCACGCTGTTCTGGAATATCAAATCATCCTCCTGACGCCTACCTGCCCAAACAATCACATTTGCACAGGCTTATCAGAACAGGAGGAGTCCACAGCCATCAGGTTGGCCTGAAATCTAGTCCTCAGGCATGATGCAGTAAGGATAACAGAGAGCTCTGGTTGGCAGCCAACGGTTCCTGGAATTCACTTAATTCCTTCGAAAGCCGGTTATATTAAATCCATCAACAACAACTAGACAACAACAAAAAAGCAAATCCTTCTGAAAAAGCATATTAGCTAAAACGTGATTTAAAAAGCAAGATCTGCAGCCAGAGATTATGGTCTGGCTTTTACAAGGAAAACAATTTTCAGGCTGCCTGTGTTGAAAGCAATCTCCGAGCAAGTAATTTCACAACATCCATCGAGCTGTCTCATTAAAAAGCCATTGCCCTATCTACACGCTTCCCTCCACAAAGCCTTCATTTTTGCTTTTTCTTTCTCTTTTTATTAATTAATTTTCTTCTCACTGCAAAGAACAGCCTCCCCACACTTTAGACTCAAGGGCAGAAGCAGTTATTCTTACAGTCGTTGCTGCAAAACTGTTCCTAAACCTTACCCTCCCCTCTCTCCTTCCTCTCCTCTTGGCTTAACTTCCCTGGGAGGGAAACCGCTCCTTCTGCAGAACAGAAAACGAGGTTTTAAGAACGAAAGGACAACACAGCCACTGATGCCCTGCAGGAATGAAGACTACAGACCACCTAACAGCCAGCTAACCATTCATTCTCTTCTCAGGCCTGCAACTGACTTTCATTAAGGAAAAGGTATCATGCTCCAGGACTCTCTTCCCCCCAGAAAAAGAAAATTCAAGGTCTCTTACTAGATAACCTCTAAGTACAAGAAAGTCCTCCCAGGTTACTGAGCCCACACAGTGCTCAGAAGAATCATTAGAAGAACCCTGAGACAAATCTGTGTAGGAAAACAGTGAAGAAAACAGCTGTCTCTAAAACCACAACTACAATGAAAGAGAAAGCAGATCATAGAGCACAGCTGGGTGTCCCCAGTAACCCCCCGTCAGCTGAAGAAATAGTCCTCAGGCTCCAATTCCCCCCAGACCTCTACCTCACTTTGCTTCGCACAGGAGTGCGAGCTGAAGGTGGTCCACACACAGCCTGCCGCGCCCTGTCCCACGCACTCCCCAAGACCTTCGCAGAGTGCAAGTTCTGCGCTGTAGGAACTGGCTCCACTTCCCGTTTCCCTGTGATGCTGTTCTCTGCCTCTCTCTGAACTGTTCCTGGTTCCCCTCCAACTCTCTGGACAGGGAGTAAATGGCTGATGTAAACTGTGCTGATATCCTGCATCTTTGCATACAGACCTTCGTGGCCACTGGAGAACAGAGACTCGAGTCTCAATTACTTTGTTTAGCAACCAAATTAATTTCCTTGAAACTATTTACAGAGTGAGCACTTGGTCCTTCACGGCAAAGATTCCAGAACAAGAGATCAGTAATAGAAATCTTGGTGCTTTTTTTCTTTTATCTTTATTGTTGTGTTGGATTGGAGGGGGGAATTTATTTCATTTAGGTGTTTTATGGTGTTTTATGTTTGCATGGGCCCCTAGGACAGCTCCTCTTATATCCCTTAATTACCAGATCCAAACCTGGTCAATCATCTCTCTCTTCATTCTGCCTTTTTAGGGAAGATTGGTCATGTTTTGGTTTGCTTTTTTTCAAGCTGACCCAGGAAAGCAACTGGGAAATCACCTGGGTTCTGCTGGAACAGCTTCATGGTCCTTCTCCCACGTGATGACCGGGGAGGGCAGTCCTTCGATCCGACACTCAAACCGGGCCATGCCATTTTCTTCCACTGTCTGCGACTCTGGCTGTTGGAAAAAGCGTGACAGTGCTGGGGAAAGAAGAAGGGAAGGAAAGTTAGTAACTCGGTGTTCCTGCTGCGAAATGCAAACCTGCTACAATGTGTGAGCGAAGAAGGCAGCTCTTCTCTCCTAAAGACAGCCTGAAACGTAACTTCTCACTCTGCCATGCCCTGAAGACCCTCAGCAGTCCTAACAACAGCAACTGAAAGGTTTCAATGTGCAAATTTGCTTCTTGATCATTTTCTCCTGCCAGGCAACAGTGTGAAAGGACAGGCCATTAGCTGTTTCTGCAGTTACCTTCTTAAACTGTTTCCTCATCTGTTCACTTGCTCCATTTGGGAAGGACACGCAGAATGAGGAGAGGGGAAATGCCACGACACCCAGAGACAAAAGTTTCCCCTTGCCTTGTGGCATTCCT
>NW_010389087.1:54950-70818 GCF_000710305.1 Buceros rhinoceros silvestris
TGCAGCCACAGGAAATTAAAACAAGGGAAGCGGAAGAACAAAGGCAGATGCCCAGTTACTCACACAAAACAGCTGCCCACAGGCTGGCAGTGCTGGAGACCAGCACTGGGAGGAAATGGTGAGAGTATGAGCCTTCTCCTCCATAGTGAGCAGCTCTGCCTGCAGAAACAGCTCCACCCTGCTCAGCAGAGGAGATGCAGCCAGGAAGAGGAGAATGGATTTCATACGTGCCAGGATGTTTGTTTGCTCTTCAAGGCTCAGCCCTGTCTATATGCTGAACTTGCTTCGGAGACAAAGCACTAACATTTGTAATTGCTCTTGGACCACACCCTTCCCATCCTTCATACACAGCTCCTCATCTTCTTCCCTTCCTAGCACACAGCAAAATACAGCGGAGCAGAAACGCTCCCCTGGGGCTGTCAGCATCTGTCCTATCAACAGCATAACCCGCAGGCACCTCAGTCACAGGGTGGAGTTTTGAATATGCATGTAGACTCCTGGATAGGGGCAGAAAACTTGTGTTCTTCTCCACCAGAAGGACGGCTCCTGCTGTGCTGGTAAACCACCTTCGCTGTTAAACCCACCCTGCTGTACAAATTCATCCAGCAGTGCTATAACACCAGTGCCAGAAACCCTGAACGTAGCACAATAAATATAAATTTCACCCAGAAAACAGGCTTGACTGCTGGGCCAAGCACAACGCCATGCTTGTAAGGACCCCAAGCGACCTTTTGGTCGCTCCAACAGAATGATGCGCTTGTCCCACCACCACCTTCCAAGAACATCCATCATTGCTTTGGATTTTATAGGAGTCCAGAACTGAAGTTTTCTTTGCATCGCACACAAGCAGACATGCATGCATACATACACACACACACACTCTCCTGCACTTGAGAAAGTAGGTACTGGTTTAGAAATTAAATGCTTTTACACATCCCATTTTAACCTTGGTGTAGTCTCAGCTGTCATTAGTGTTTTACTCTAATTTAAATAGTTATCACACGTTTAAAGCAACTCACTGCTCTCCGCAGCAGCTACAGACTGAATTCTCCCACCAGCTGTCTGCCAAGTCTACTCTTTCAGTTCAATACGAATGGCAATGAAAAATGTTTTCCTGGAAAAACAAACTGAAAAAGGCATTAATATGTAAGGCCCCAATTCAGCCAACTGCTTTCATGTTTTCAAACACACACTGCAGACCAGAGTAATTTCTATGGATTACCAGATCTTTTAAGCTCATGTTAATAAAACTTGCTGAATCCAAGAGTTTAAAAGAAAATCCATCAAATGCCAGTGCTCATTCAGGATGGCACCATCAAAACAACCTTCTCCTGGCAGTAGATACCCTTAATGCTCTTTCCCGCTATTCTTTTTAGATCCTACAAGTGAAAATGAGAGTATTTTGGCAGGCTCTGAAGAGTCCTGTACCTGGAAAGGTCATGAAGGGAGGCAGGAATCCTTCTAAACAGACCAAATCTGTAGGCGTCCCTGTTCCCTCCGCTTCACATAAGGTCACCTGTCTCTCTTCTGATCACTAAGAGGCATCATCTAAGCTGATAAATGAGGTCCCAAAGTTTACAGCAGCTTTAGACCAGCCTCCACAGACTGGAGAACCCAAGTAGTACACGGTGTGCCTGAACAGCAGTACCACTGTCCCCAACAGTGATGACAAGGCTCTGTAAGTGCCAGTGGGCAGCTCCCCACTCTCTCTGCTCTCCCTCGTGGCTGCAGGCGTGTATATTTTGTACAGTTTGGTAAGGGATCAGGACCTTTAGTGAGCCAGACTTAACTTGGCCTGTTTTCACAAGAAGTGCAAAGGTGTACAAAAGGTGGCTGTGCCTCCTGGGCACCCCGGGTTACCCAAACAACAGCTTGTCCCAAAGCCAGGGGCTGCCAGCTATTCCTTCCCATCACCTGCCAGACCTGCCAAGAACCAGGTCCTGCCCCTCCCCTCCATCCAGCCCCATCCGCCTGCTGGGCTGGGCTGCGCTGGGCTCTGCAACGGCCCTCCAAAAGCAAAGAGCCAAGAAACGCACCCGTGACAGATTCCTCATTAGGATGTGGAGGAGCGTGACTGAACAGCGACCCTGATTCGGGAGCGCAGCGTCCCATCCTCTGAGGGGCACGCAGGAACAACCAGGCTTCCCAAGCAGTCACAGCTCCCCGGCAGAGCCAGCAAAGGCCAAGAGCTCAGCAGGTGCCACAGGTTCAGCCCCGCAAAGCAAACCGTGTTTGGTCTGTTAGTGCCTTCTTGCCATCACTCTTGGGGCAGGATTCAGAGGCTCGGCAGCTCTGTCACACTCCTTTTACAGCATCGTGATAGGGATAGTGGAGATCACAGAGGACAGGCTGAAAAAAATCACCTCTGCAAACTCTGAAAGCAGCAGCCTGCAGCCTCCCCTGCGAAGGAGAGGACAGGGAACACGAACAGGGATCTTTTGTGCACAGAAAGCACCACCCGACCAAGATAAGAACAGTGAAAAGGTTTCTTTGATGCAGGACTGAACAAGAACCCTGGATGTCAGCACTGGCAAGGCTCAGGCAGAGTCGGACTTGCTGGCCAGGCTCACCGCTGCTTCACGAGCATCCTCTGCATCAGCCAAGGGCCAGGACCACAGCATGCTGCTATCCCTTGTGTTCCTCCTCTCTCATCCTAAGGGGTACAAGGGCGGAAGGGAGGAGCAGAACATGTCCAGCACCTACAGCGTGACCCATCCTAGGCTCAGAGCTGAGCACTGGGAGGAAAGAAGAGAATGAACAAGAGCAAGGCAAGCCTGCTGTGGAAGGAGAGGACTGGAAAGCAGGTCCTGCAACTCTACAGACAGGCGTGCGGGTCACAGCGAGTACAAGACAGGCTCCACCACCCTGCTCACCCTAGGGCCACAGGGATCCTTTGAAGGGGCTCTTCTCCCAGAAACACGTTCCAGTGGAAGGAACTGACTGCAGAAGTGCTGCAAAGCGAGAGGTTTTCACGTAGGGAGACAGGGAAAGAAGATGCTTGAGGGGAAAAGGGAAACAAAGATGACAGACACATACTTGACATTATTTTCAACTCCTCAACCAGGGTTTAGCTTGCAAAGCCACCCAGAGCCCCAAAACACCTCCCAGCCCTGATGCACTGAATGCCCTGAACACCTTAATAGGCTGCTCAGCAAAATTTACCCACTGCAGGTGAGGAGGTAACAAGCATTACAGCAAATTGTAGTGGTGATGGAGTTCAATCCAGCTGGCAGCCAGTCACAAGCAGGGTTCCCCAGGGCTCAGTACTGGGGCCTGTTCTCTTTAACATCTTTATCAGCTATCCAGACAAGGGGATCAATGACACCCAAGTTAGGTGGGCGACTTGATCTGCTGGAGGGTCAGGAAGTTCTACAGAGAGATGTGCACAGGCTGGATCGATGGGCAGAGGTTACCTGTACAAGGTTCAACAAGGCCAAGTGCCAGATCCTGCCAGGAAAACCTTCTGGTTCTGACAACTCCCTGACAGGAGGCTGGAGTGAGGAGGGGGTTGATCTCTGCTCCCCAGAAACAAGCAACAGGACAGGAGGAAACAGCCTCCAGTTGTTGCAGGGAAGGTTGAGGTTGTCCCTGAGGAGCCATTTCTGTCCCGCTGGGGTTGTGCAGGGCTGGCGCAGGCTGCCCAGGGCAGTGGTGGCGTCCCCATCCCTGGAGGGATTTAAAAGACACGTAGATGTGTTGCTTAGGAGCATGGCTTAGAGGAGACCTGGCAGTGCTGGGTTATCAGTTGGACCTGATGATCTTAAAGATCTCTTCCAACCGTCACCATGGGTTTAGTGGTGACCTAGCAGTGAGTTAGTGCTCAGACTTGATGATCTTAAAGGTCTCTTCCAACCAAAACGAATCTGTAATTCTGTGTACATTGCCCTCAGCAACATGTCAAAGCTCGCTCAGGGCTCTACACCCTCAGGGGTGGAGCACACAGCTCTCTCCTCGCTGACATGTTAAACCTAGCTGGAGCCAAGCCTGTGTGCCAAGGCTTTTAGCCCTGAGCCCAGGGGTGACTGCAGCGTGGTGAAACCCAGCACCCACCCCCTCTCCCAGCAGCCTGATCAGCGCAGGAGGCCATCAGCTTGGACAGACTGCGAGCCAGCAACACTACACCCCAGGCAGAAAATGCAGTCTATGCAAGGAATTCAGCCTTCTGAAACGGGCTTGCTGCTCTCTCCCACAGCGCTTTGCCCCCAGACTCTCGATATGCTTGTCCTCTTCATACCTTTTGTAATTATTAGTATTAGATGGGGGCAACTTCAGCCCCCTCTGAGATCACATCCCTGGCCCAGACAATCCGTCTCTGGGCAGCTTACCTCTGAACAGGCCTGGGGAAACACCACAGAAAATCATGGAAGCGATTTGCCACAGCCCTGCAGCGCAGTGGAGGCCGAGCCAGAGCCTGCTCAGTCTGCAGGGCCACCTGGCAGCGCAGGACCTGTGCTGCCCAGCTAACCTTACCGAGCCTCTCCACAGGTGCCAGTTCTCCACCTATGCGAAGTAGCATCCGAAAGGCACGTCCATGGATGGTCTGGAGCCTGTGCGTTCACCCGCTGCAGGTTTTCCTGCCCAGCCTTGCTCTGCCTACAGCCACTGGCCTTCACTAACCTACGCACCTAATCCACAAAATAAATAGCATTATATATGTACAATTAAACCTTAAAATAAGAGTAAATCCCAGTTTGCCTTTCCTCAAACCCCAGACCCAGAGAAGAGACACTGTCCTTGGGGAGAGCAGCTCAGGAGAGCCCGTGTGCGTTGGTTCCTGCCGCAGCCTGTCCCTCCAGGTGCTGTAACACACCAAATCTCTCCTGCGCTGCCACACGGTGCGGGCCCGTTCCCTCCAGGCACAGCAAACGTCTTCGTCTGACAGTCACAATTACTGTAATTTTCTAGAACCTCCCTCGCACAAAATGTTTAAGCTAAATTAACAGCTTTAACAATTCTTCACAAATGTAGTTATTAACAGGTAGAAAGTTACACCTTCCCACAATGAAAATAACGCCCCTGGTATTTCCACGTGGGAGCACGTGGGGTTCAGAGGAACCCACAAACCCAATTGCCCAGCTGGAGCAGCTGCTCTCTCAACAGGGATGTTCACACTAAGAGCCACCTTGGGCTCCCTCCTCCTCCTCCGCCATGGCCACGACCGCCTCCAGGGGCGGATGGCTGACCAAGGGTGGCCCCCAGCCCCGGGAAGGCAGCACACACACGGGTCAGAAGCGCAAGCTGATGGCAGGGATAACATCTCCCACCTGCCGAACAGGTTTGCTTCTGCTCGGCAGCGCTGCTCAGCAGTGCCCAGGGCAATCAACACAAAGAATCGCTCCTTCTACACATAGTAAACAGCTCTGGATGCCGCATTCAGCGGCAGGGGGAAAAACCCAAGCCTTTACAAACCTCATTTGCACCAGCTTCAGAAGCGCAAGCTGATGGCAGGGATAACATCTCCCACCTGCCGAACAGGTTTGCTTCTGCTCGGCAGCGCTGCTCAGCAGTGCCCAGGGCAATCAACACAAAGAATCGCTCCTTCTACACATAGTAAACAGCTCTGGATGCCGCATTCAGCGGCAGGGGGAAAAACCCAAGCCTTTACAAACCTCATTTGCACCAGCTGAATGCTAATGTAGTAAGCGCTTCTGCCCAGCCCACAAAACAAATCGAAGCGAGAGATGCGTTTCATTAACCAATTCCCTCGCCGCTCTCCAGCCCAGAATGAGTGTGTTGTGTCAGGTGCACGTGCGCCCCAGAGGCAGCACTTTCCCTCTGCAGATGGTAATAAAAGGAGATAAATGAGCACGCACAAGGAGAGAGTTCACCTGAAATTCCCTGTTTCTGGGACAAATCCGGAACGGGATGGAGACGTGTCACCTACGTACCCTCCTCCGGAAAAACTCAGGGGGAGGGAAGGGCAATTTAAGTCAGTCTCCTGGTTTCGAGATATCTCCGCTGTCCTCACTCGCAAGGACACTAAACAATAAACGCAGGTCCCTAACTGAGGCACAAACCACTGCCACCAGGCAAGAGTTATGGTGCAAACTTCAACACAAGTCACCTCAACAAGGGAATAGATCCTGACTCAGGGGCCAGGAGCAGCAGAATAAATCTTCCTAGAGTAATGATGCCTTTTCTACCCCATGTCTCCCACCTGCCCAGACAACATGTGTGTGCAGGATCCCTGACTCTCTCTTCCCGGCCCTCACGGGTCCCTTCACCTCATGAAAAAACTGGAACCAGCTATTTATCTGGGACTCAAAATCCCTGAAAGGAGGAAACGGGAGGGATGGCTGACCAGCATCGGTGGATGCTGTGTGCTGAACACTTTCTGGGCAGAAAGGAGGACATCTTGCAAAGGTCAAAGATTTTCCCCTGATCTGGCAAGAGCTTCGCCCGCCATAAGGAGTGTTGGTTTCTGCAGCACAGTATGGATGTAGTAGTACATAAGTCTCTGTACTCATGAGAAGCGTTACTGTATTTGGTTTATTTTCTAACCTCATCTGTTTGGTAGGTCAAGGAATCATTTATTGGCATTCACATGAAATAGCTCCAGGAGCCGTTCCTGAACACAAAATAATTTAACTCTTGAATACTGCGCAACAATTCAGTGGTTCAGATCTTGGAGTGTTCAGATCTTCTCAGAACTTGAAACAGAAACGGCCTGGAGAGCCCATTCTTTCATCTCATCCATTATAGATATTCGCCTCACAAGACACCAAGTGGAGCCACAGACTCTTTGTCACATAGACAGCCAGCCCCCATGCTGCTCTTGTCTGGTGCTGTCCCTGGGGTTCAGAGGTTTGCACCATGCTGAGATGGGGTAAATTCTGCCTGTTGGGAACATCTGAGCAAACCCAGTGGCACCTACTGCATTTACCAGCTGCCACCCTCTCTGCCCAGGGCTATGACCCCTGCCCTGCACCTCTCCAGTTGAACTTGCTCTCAATTCCTTACAGAAGAGCTTTTCTGAGTCCTTACAAGACCAGACCACCTCATCACAGCAGGACAACGCTGAAAAATATTTGATCAGCTCCTTGTCTGCATTACACCCAGCTCTTCAAGCCCAGCACCAAGATCTGGGACTGCAGGAGAGGTCCGTCTGACTAGCAAAGAGACATTAGGAAAGATGACCCTGCCCTGCCTGCCCATCACAGTTCAAAATCCCCCTTCTGCAGTTCTGACACTGGCAACACCACTCAAATGCATCATCAGAAAGTCAAGGACAAGAACAGCCCAGTAACTTGCACCAGAGAGGTGAGGCAGCCACGAAACCAGAAGCTCTGGGTCCTGCCTAGTCATGGGGCCTGGCCAGAACTGTTAGATGCAGAAAGAGAAGAGGGTAGAAGCCTGCCTGGGAGCACAAGTCCAATGCCACAGTCTATCTTGGTCTCTGTGGGATAAAAGTATCTCACTACAGGCATTTCAGACCATGCTGTGCACTGAGATTTCCTTCTCCAGAAGCCTGACTCAGGGGCCAGGAGCAGCAAATGGCACTTACCTGGGAGAGTGACGTGGGATGTTAACAGTGGGGTAACAGGAAATCACCACTGATTATTTTGTGGACTATCCCATATCCCACCTACACATCATTAATTGAATTCACTTCACAGACACTTTGTCTAAAACTCTCTGGGAGGCAGATGGGCTCTATAAAATGGAGGGGGAAAAATGAAAGTCAACAAAGAAACCCCAGCACTTACTTGGATATCTGACTGCAGCCGTTTGACTGGTGACAGCCCCTAGGGAGCTGTGAGACACACAGGAGTAATTACCCTCAGCACCATCCCTCTCAGGGAATTTACTGTCCTTTGCCACAGCCTGCGATGAGATGAAGAGCGATCCATTCGGAAGCACGTGGAGATGCTCCTGCTCCACTAATGGCAACCCGTTCTTCTTCCATGTGATATTGATCACCTGCTCAACAGGGGCCAGGTTACAGTCCAAAACCACAATTTGGTTTGGCTCCAGTATCACCTTTGCAGGGCCAGCACTACAGCTCAGCTCCAGAGAATCCCCTTCCAACAGCCTCCCTGCAAAGAAAAGACAGCATTGCAGTGGGGGTTGCTTTCTTTGGTTAATCACATCCCAGTTTTACACAGCAAAAGAAGCCCAGTTCTCCATGAGTGCTTGGAGATAAGAGGTGAAATTTAGCCCGGTTAGGTGACCAGCACCTCCCAAGACACGTGTAGTGCATTCTCTATCACACATCCCAAGGGCTGCACAATTTGCACCATTCCTGCCACCCTGCCCAGCAGCCACCCTTTCTGTCCACACTTGCTTTTTCCATGATGGATTCAAACAGAGAAGAAAAACTGAAAGAAGCTGAAGTGAGAGCAACAGCAAGAGCAAGCACAGAAGATGCAGCAAGGACCCAACCCTCCATGGCTGTCCATGACAAGTGAGGCCTCCCCCTCACCTGCCTGCAGACCAGAGCCTCCCCCAAGGCTGATCACAAGACAAAGCAAGTGCAAGCAAAGGTCTTCAAGTTCAGCTTGGTACCCCAATGCCATCGACCACAACTTGGATGGAACAGTTCTCCCTCAGGAGGAATTGGCAGTAAGAGCTCAAGTCCAGCTGGGAATTCAGAACGACAGTGTCTCCCTCTGATTTTCATGTAATGAAAAACTTATTTCAAAGGAAAATGTTCAAAAAGAACAGCTGAAAACATGGCCTGCTGTCTCTGAGTTTTACCCCACATAGGTGAACCCAGAATGAGAATGGGTTGATAGATTTTACCGACTAGAAAAGGATATTCCAGCTGCAAGCAGGCAGTACCCAGAACATGCCTTTAGGCAACTTGCCTGCTGCAGCCAGAGGCCAGAGCAGTGACCAGCAGCAAGCAAAGCTGAACAGGTCTTGGTCTGGCTGATCTCCAAACCCATGCACTCATAGGAGAGCTCCACCTCAGAAACAAGGCTCAGCATTTCCTAAAAGAATATTGCCATTAATAAAACGCATTTGCCGTTAGAGTTCTCCAGAGACACTAAGTCAATGTTAGCTGGCAGCGCTGCTTCCACACACCAGCAATTTCAATCTCTGCTGTGCTCAAACCATCACCATCCACTCTTTTTATGGCTCCGCTCCAAATTATTTTGTCACTGCTCCAATCAGAAATGTTTCCTGCCTCTATAACAAGTTTATCAACACTGGATATGAACCACATGGCTCCCTGCCCGTCTCCTATCACAGAAGGCTACAGATTAATTTTATAGGAATTCAAACACCCTATTAAACCTGCTACTACCTACTGCTGATAAAAGAGCTGCATTTTAAAAGAGTGTGTGTTAAGCATGCAATTAGGGGCAATGACACGCAAAATTACACATGCAGGGAGATGGAATTATTTCAAGGCGTGTGCCAGGAACCGCAGGTGCCCCTACGAGGAAGGGTCTAACCCTGCCCACACGCAGGGCTGATTTGGTGTCCCCCAACCTCACAGGGATGGGAATCTGTCAGGTTTGCCATCACTGCCGGTTGGCAGAATGACCACCAAGAACTTGATGTTGGCCAGTTTTGTCCCTTCAGCGACGATAGACAAGAATCCCACTCATCTGCTCCCCGTTGATTGCCATCATTACAGGGCAGGACAGACCCTGTCCCAAGCACTGTCATCTTCACTAGGATGTCCGAAGCCCCCAAACGCCAGCAGGATGCAGAGATGCCCTTTTCACATCATGCTACACAGCCAGGCACCACACTCCATGACAAAGGGGCAGCTTCTGCCAACACGGAGCTGCTTGCGGGTCTCTGGATTTAGGGGTTTCCCACATGGATGCTTCCACTGTGCTGCTAACTCACACTCTGCGAGAAGAAAGCACAGTGAGAATGAGGAGTGCCACCACATAAGGACTGTCACCAACATCCTCCTGTAAAGGCAGTTCTGCCCATCCCCATCTCCTGAGATTACTCCTCTGAGGATCACAGCAAGCAACAAAACTCACTCACTGCCTCCACAGGAGGTTAGAAGTCGGGGAGCATGAAGCTGAAAGGAGCTGAGCTAAGGACAGGAGGCACACTCGGGTAGTGAGAATCCCCATCCACAGAGGTGCAGCAACCCAGCCACCTCTCAGAAGGGATGTGGCCACAGCAGCTGCTCCTGGCAGCATGTCACACAGGGCTTAGTCGGCCCCTGCGTACACAGCACCTCCAAGGAGGGGGGCTGCTATTGCAAAGGCTGAGGCATGTGATGCAGAGCTTATTTCAAAAGATGTTCAAACTTTGTTGGCTGAAGTCTTAATCCTTCGCCTTTCCTTAAATTTGTTGTCTAGAAGCACAAGTAGAGACTGAGATGACAAGGCATTAACTCAGGTCACAGGTCAGGCCTCTCAGCCGATGGCTCCAGCTCTCTCTTTGCACCTTTCCCCTCAAGTCCTCCTGTACACGTCGCTGCCAGCAGCGACACATCCACACATCTCAGACAGCCCTTGTGCAGCACCAGCACTAAGGGCACCAAAGCCGCCCACGCCTGCTCTTACCCACTTCTGCAGCGACCCTCCCGTAACACGGCAGGGCTGGGTAGACACAGCTGTGTGGCAGCAGCCAGCTCCGCGTGCCAGGCATCCCACATGCCCTCTGCCACCGCACACGTGGGCTGTCCTCCTGCCTCCATGTTCTCCTGCTCCATGTTCATCACCTGGGGTAACAGCCCGTATCTCTGTCCTATTTTCTATTTTTTCAGACAGCAACTAAAACGGCATTTTGCTGAAAGTACTCCTCCTCTTCAAAAGGTGAAGCACGAGGGGACAGCTGGCTGGCTTAGGCAGCCAGGAATAGAGCAGAGAGCTGCAGTGCAGCTTCCCACGCCAGCACAGGTCGGTAAGAAGCAATTATCAGCCTCTCAAACTTCAATCCCTTAAAAATCAACTCAATCTGCTAGCAGCAGAGTAAGAACAGACAACTCCATACTCTGCATCGCAGCAGAAATATCTGCTTTTTCAAAACATGTGACGATGTTTCTGTCTACCCAAATCACCCAGCTCTTTTCCCCAAAGTCAAAACCTACCTGCATCCAAGTTTCCAGCCGGTATGTTAGAAAAAAAAACAAGTAACAGTAACAAAACTCAGCGCTGAACTGCAGCTCATCCACACCAAACCCAACAGCCTGGTTCAGGTCTCTCTCGGCTACAGCAAGAGAGGAGAAATGACCAGTGGAGAGAAATGCATTTGAAGCTTGGCCCTCACAGGTGACTGTTCTGCCACAGCCCAGGAGCACGATCACCAAGGAACATACACTAGGAGCAAAGGATCCTCCTCCACCAGCAGCCCCCTTGGTCTGTTTCTGCCACCAACACTTGGTGCGCTTGCTGTGCTGGTCATGACAACACCATCTCCCTGGCGCTTGACAGCAGGAGGTTGCTTTCTTTCATGCCTTCACACCAATAAACACGATTGCACAACAGCTTTAAGAAGCAACAGTCATTCCTGTCCTGGAAACCTGTTCTAATCCACCCACTAACAGCAGAAACCATTGACGAGCAACCAACCTCCCACACATCAGTATGCTTCTACTCACAGGTGTCTGCTGCATCCAGTGCATGGAGCAATGCAGGCTCCATGTGACAGGGAGAGCTCGTGACCATCCTCAAACCACTGCCCTTTATTCCATGAACACGAAAAACGTTTCTAGACTAAGAAGCCACATGAAAACCCAGATGTACTCACAACCCTCAGGGTTCAAACTGAGCACCCTGCAGAAGACCATGCCAAGATTAAACACATGCACCAACCCATTGCTATCTGTCACCTAATGCAGCAGATGAAGCCCCCAACCAACACCAGGCTACTCTGACCTATCCCGAATCATCCGGCCCTCCTTTCTGCCCTTCTATGCCCAAAATATTGCAGGTTTGGGTGTCAGACCATTGGCACATACAGAGGTTGGAGGACCCAGACTTGGCATTGCAGAAAGCCCCACTCCAACTCTTGTCCTAAGATGTTCAAAGAACTGTACAAACACTCGCTGCTGAATGGAAAAATACCTTCCAGGCTCTGGAAACGTAGGAGGAGGTCTGGTTCAAAACACTGCACTAAATTAGCAAGGCTGACAATGAGATAAAAGCCCCTTCAAGGGAAAGGATCAGAAGAGAGTAAAATTACTCTAAGTGAGATCAAAGACAAATGAAATCAGGAATGTTAAGTGCTTACAGAAGCTGCTGACTATTTCCAATCTCCATTCTTCATCGTACAGTGACAGAAAGGGCTACAACCCTGTTTAAACACACAGCCACACGCTCGTGCAGCCTCCTGCTCACCTTCACCCTCTTACCAGCTGGTGGAACGCTGTCACGGATGTAGTGAGAGCTACCCAAAACAGCCACCTGCCTCATACAACACAAGCAGCTACTCCAGCGGACATTGATAATAACACAGAGGTGGCTTCTGAGTCAGGAACCAGAAGGTCTTTCCACATATCAGTTCAAGGCAGGTGTTCCAGCTGCAGGTCTGTGCTTTGCAGCCAGAGAGCTCTTTGCCTTTGACTCCTTCAGGATCGAGTTTCAGGCATCAAAGCCTGGCAGAACTGTAGGTTTTCAGCTCATGGATCTCTAAATCGAGGCCAGGGTACCCTGTACAGCACTGCCCTGTGGTCGGCAATATCACTTATACATCCAAAGCAGGTTTCTACATGACAGCACACAACCTCGCCTGCCTACTAACTACCCAAAAACTACCCAGCACAACGAGAACATCTCAGAATACTTCTCCAAGGGAAGAATGACCAAAAGCAGAGTGGGTGTTGAGAGGAGGGAGTGACAGTGCAGTCTGTGCCCATCCAGTCTCAGGCAACCAGCAGAGTTCACACCGAACCCACTAAGCCCAGCCAACTGCTGAGCTCTTCCAAGGTGGACAGTAGTGGCTGGAAACTATAAACGTATCTGCAAATACACGTCATGTGTAGATACATAGCACATACGTGTGCATTCCCAGACACAGAGTTCTGTTAATGCATGATTAACATGCCCCGATATGGAAGGTCTTTGATGCAGCAAGTTAAAAGCATTTTGTTCCCATGAAAATTACCTTTCCTGACCCAAGCTCTGCAGGGGTTCTTTACTCTCTCCCGTGTTGCTAGCCCCCAGGCTACATTATGCACAAAAACAGCCCAGAAGAAAAATGTTCTTTTTCTTCCACTTATTTCCTCGCTTCCACCAGCCAGCCATCCACCTCTGGTGTCCAGGCCCAGCAAAGTAAATTAAAAAGTCTCCTGTCGAGTGGCATAAAACACAGGGTGTTTCAGATGAATGAAGGCTGTAAAAACTTCAAGGCACAAAGCTGTCCTCTGCCCTCCATGGGAGCAGAGCCCCTGTCAGCAGCAGGCTTGATTCCGGATCCAAAGCAGGCAGCTGAAAATCCACATTAAACCAGCCAGCGTCTCCCTTCCCAAATCACACATCTCACCACACAGCCAAAACCCTCTCCTATCATCTCCTCCCCTGACATCCAGCGGAGGCAGGAATAGCCCAACTTACCACTGAGGAAAGGGGAAAAAAAGAACAAATTCTCTTGGGTTTGTAATTTCAAAACTATAAATAACAAGGTGGAGTCTGAGGCAGCAACAACCTAACCCTGCAATTACCTGGTCAGAGGCAAGACCTTCAGAGCACCATTTTCACACCCAAGACATGCAAAACTCCAAGCCAGAGATCTGGTGGGAGCTCGCTGAGACCAGCACAGCACCCTCCCTTGTCTCCCTGTACCTAGGGTTATTTCCCTGCCCTGAGATTTAACCACTTACAGCAAGGAGGAGAGACCTAGGCGAGGGAGACGCTTGTTCTGGTGAGGTTTTGGCAGTAAGCATGTCCTTGAGCTCTGTACGAGCAAATAACCGGTCACTGTTCAACAGGAGACAAATGGCTTTGTTTGGAGGAGGATGAGTTACTATTATGAGTCATTATTTTAAAAAGAAAACATATGGCGTAAACCTGAAGGGATGCACTCCTGAGCACTGACATATGTATGCTTTTTTTTTTTCCTGTGCAGCACTAGCAGAGCTGGAATCAGCTGATCCACAGTCCCCCACTAAGGGCCGCAAATGGTGTACTGCCAGCTCCCGAACTGCCAGCACTTCACCACGAGGACACACAGCGCTGTCACACTGCTTCAGACAGCCGGCATGTGCCCCAGCTCCCAACGCAGTACTGCCATAACCTCAGCAGATAAACCCATCACAGCGACACAGCACAGCTCAGGCTCTTCTCCGCTGGGCAGAGGACAATCCCAACAGCGTCCCATCACAGCCACAACCTTGTCACCACCCAAGCCACCAGCCAAACGGGCTGTTCCAAGGCAAGCAGCAGGTAGTATTTGGGGGGGATGCACTATCTTCTCTTCGACACACTGATGATTCAGCTGGGGGAAGCCTAAGGGATTTAGGCACATACAAGATCGCAAAGCCCAGCCCATTCCTACAAACACACAGCCCAGCAATTGCAGGGCTCAGACCTTCACTTCAAGGCAGGGGAGGCTCATCTTTAGCACAGCTGAGCGAGAGGCCCCAGGATCAACTCAAGGACAGAATCCAACCCAACACAGCTAAACCACTGACGGCTTCCAGTGCCTTCATGCAAAAAACCTCAAAACACTCCCATCCCAAAACAAATAAAGCTGCTCTGAGCCAGACAAGACCCATTTCAGCACAGGCCTTGGGAGATTAATACTTCACAGAGAGCAAAGTACAAGGGTTTCTAATCTGACACACTTCCAGAGCTGACATCACTTCTGGTTCTTGGCAGCTGAAGATTTTCCTGGGGAGCCGCTGTTCTGCTGCAGGTCCCACAGCCTGGAGCCTGGCCAGTGCGTTTCCTATTCCACACACATCTGGCACATTGGAACTGGCTTGTGCACCTTGCAGAGCTCCAGCCAAAGAAAACCTTCCCGGGAGCAAGGAAAGCAAGTCAGGCAAGGCGAGCAGAGCACTCGGTCGTCGTGTGTGTTCTGCAGGATATCGGGCGGTGAGAAGAACGGGCTCCTCACTCCCCTCCACATCCCGCAGGAAGTGGCAGGAATTCAAACTGCAGTCGAACCTCTGCACTGTCACTTGTCTTAATTTATGTATTTATTTTGGATGCTGAACTCATGGAACTCAACAGCACAATTAATCTCATTTAATCAGGAGTGAGCAGCACTGAAGAAAAGTGGAGTTACTACTTCCAAAGGGTTTTCCTACCTCTCAGCAAGCCAACTACTGTGCCATTGTTCTGCTCAATGTAACCTTCTGCTGATGCTCTTCAGACACTCTCAGAGCTGCAGAAAATCTTTACGTTGTCATTGTCTAATTCAAAGAGCAGCTATACTTCAGTGTGTCCCCATTAAAGCAACACAAAGCCCTCTTTCTTCTTCGAAACTTTATGCATTGACAATTAAAAGTCAATAGCCTGGTCTCAGCCTGTTTTTAGGGCAACTGCCCTTAGCAAGTGGTTGACCCAGAAGGAAATCTGGACTGAGTCCTCTGAGGAAGTCTGCATTCTGGGTGCTCAACAACATCAGCACTGAAAGCAGGAACGGGGGAGCTCTGGGGCTGGAGGACCCGACTCCCATGATCTATACAGAACCGGAGGCTGGAAGAGGAGCCAGGCACTGAAATCCCCTTGTGCAGCAGGTCTTTGGCCTCCCCATGGCACAATAAAACAGAAAACATTCTTCCACTCAACCATAACGGGGCTTGTGAGATGAAGGGATCAAGATCCCAACATTCCCTCCCTAGTTACCGTATGTTACTGGAAGTTCCCACCTTACAATGGCAATGTGAACAAGCTATGAAAGTTGCACCTTCGGCCTCCCTGGAACAGAAGGCTCCTAAAACTATCTCCAGGGCTGCTGGAAAGACCATTTTACGAACAGTTGATATCCACACACAGCAGAGCGG
>NW_010389087.1:70909-93036 GCF_000710305.1 Buceros rhinoceros silvestris
ACCTGTGCCAGCACGGAGCAGCACTCGCCAGTGGGAAGCAGGTCTTACCCTAATGCTGCACAGAAGCAAGCTCGACGGTGTATTTAATAATGCAGCACCTCCCACTGCTGCTGGATATTTATCCAGCTGGTAGCAAGGGACTCTCAGATCATCCCCTGTCACTGCACAGATCCCAGCCTTTCATGATCAGCTGGGTGCCAGACTGCCACTGAGTGCACAAGAGACTGTCACGCTGTCCCTGCGTCACGGGGTAGGTACGAGGCCATGCCGTGAGCCATCCCCTCACACCCTGCACAGCCCCGGCTGCTGGGGAGGAGTGCACAGCATCATGGTCACTCCCCAGCTTGGGCTCAGGAGCGCGGCAGTGCCCCTCAGTCCCGGTACACATCAGGACCCAGAATGAGCACTGGCAGGGCAAGCTCAGCTCCGTTCACATGCAGTCCTGTGGAAATGCCCCGGAGCTGGCTGCTGCGTGCAGGCTTCACCATCCCAGAACGACAGCCAAGAGTGATGCCGGGCAAGAGCCTCTTCCCTCTGTTCTGTTCAAACCCTCAGTTAAAAAAAAAGGGAGCAGAAGGGACGACATGAAAGAAACCCTATCTAAAACACACGCAATGCTGCATCACTGTTTATAGGCCATACCTGAAAAGCTGGGTATTATCTAAAGCTGTAATTAAGGTAAATAGGTTAATGACTAGACTCACTTAGATAAAAGCAAAGGCTGCCAAAGCCCTGGATAAATGAATAGCTTTGTGTGTAAATATAACATACCAGGTATCAAGGAAGGAACACAGCTCAAAATGTCCCCATCTAAGGATTTTTAAAGACTCTTCTGATGCTCCCAGCGCTGAAGCCAACTGCCGCTGCTTGTTTCAGCCACTCAAGACCATTGCAGCCACCAACCCATGGCTCATGTAACCCTGAAGACCCCAATCCAATAAAGTATCCGCTGATTTCTGGAAAGGATGAAACACCCTTGTGCTTTTGTAGAAGCATCAGGTTTGCCCAAATATCCTACCTGCATCTACAGATGATGCCTAGGATGAACACCAAACCAGCTTAAGAATGAGTTAGGGTTCATTGGGATGTGTTATTCTGAGGTATCCTCTGCAAACAAATGGTCCAGAAAGATGAAACAAATCAACAGCAGTAATAATTCATTCATCCTGTTGAACTGTCCATGGCAAACGTAATGGTCAAGTGCTCTACTCCTTTACGAAGGTTAAACCTTTGCATTCCCTCCCCTCTGACCCCAGAAAGGCTTCTGAAGCAGCAGCTGAAGTCTAGAGCAGGCCAAACTCTAGACTTGTTAAACGTGGCCTGTTGCAGGTTTTCTCCCCAGGGTGCCTCACACTACTGCGAGCAGAAGTGAGCTGTCCCTGCATAGAGTGATACCAGCACTAGGCAGCCTTGCTCTGAGGGGTGCTTACTGAATGCACCAAAGCAACTCAAACCTAAAATTGCTGAAAACCCCTTCACAAACCCCCGTGCTGCCCCACCCAGGGAGGGCTGAACTGTTCCTGTCCCCTTCCCACCTGCTCCACGCCAAGCGCACAGTGCACGCAACTTCGGGCTTTGCTCCATAAACATCTCAGAGGAAGCCTCTGTCTCCTCGCTCTCCTCTTTCCTGTCTTCAAAAGCCGATGAGAAAGAGCAGAGATGATCTCTGCAGAAGCTGCTGTAAGCGTGGGATGCATGGGGGAGCTCAGGCCAGAGCCTTACGCCTGCATTCATAAATTTACAGTGCCGAGGCATATTAAAATTACAAGCTTGAACAGGCACACTGGAACAATAACACATCAGAGTCCTGTAATTGGGCCCTGAAATACACTTAGTGAAAAACACAGACCAGCTGCAACGTTGGAAATGCTCCTAATGCAATCCAAGGTAATTATTGGTAACAGACCATCAAACAAGTGCGTTAATATGCTCTGATCAGAGAGACAATCAGATGGACAGTCTGGCACAGCAGCTTGTACCTGCAATTTATGTAAATGATTGGAAAGAGCAAAGCCCCAAAGCCCTAGAAACACTAACTCTAATGAAAGTTATTAAATGCTATTTTTGTTATCTGCTGGTGTTAACATCAGAAAGCCCATTTGCCGCCGCCACTGTAACTGTGCTGCTGAGCCATTTTAAAGGACCACATCCCCCTAAAACACCAGGTTAGAATTGCATGATTTCATGGGCAACATTTAAATACATAAACGGGCAACAACTTCCTGCATTTTTCACTGATGTTGGAAAGGAAACTCAATCGCTTTGCTTTTGAGAGGTGTAGAAGTTCCTGATTTTATTTCATGCATCATATACACATGTTTGATGTGCAAACACCACAGGGGAGACTGAAACAAGATCTCCTCTTACAACGTTACCTATTTTTGCACTTGAAGTATTTAACATATTTTTAGGATATACTTTCATCTCTCCATGCCTGAGAAAGCTACAAGTATGCAACATGATACAAGCTTTGGTATCACGCTTCTTGAGAACAGCCACTCAACCAGAAACTAATATTACCAAATAAAATACACAAAGAACCTTCACCTGCGGGCTCTAGTTAAAACTAAGTATATTTTTGAGCTCTTTTCCCCTGCTTTGTGGCTTTGTATGTCCCAAAGATACAAATACAAACACATTCAATGGAAAAATGTTCAGCTCCAATAGTGAATATTTCATCAGCCAATTTCTCACCGCCCTACAGAGAGAAAAAAAAAGGCATGATACTCTATTTCAAACCTTGGAGAAAGTTGATGCACAGAGCAGTGAAACAGCATCCCCAGTGCAGGTCTGGAAGCAGCAGCCAAGCTTCGCAGCAAATAAATCCTGTCCTCTCTACCAGACAATTCCTTAGCAACTCAAGACTTTTGGATGCAAAAAGCAGCGCCAAGCTTTGGAGCAAACTGCCAGAGCACACCCTGCCCCTCCCTCATTTTAGAGGCCTCCAGACGCTTGGGCTACGCTTCCTGATTTCCAAAGGAAGACTCCATCTGTAATTTCATTTTCTTTTCTGCACACTGGAAGGCTGTTGAAAGGGGGCTGGAGCGCCAAGGGGAGAAATATTAACCCTGTGATAAGCAGCCTGAGGTCGCAACGCAGGGATGCTTGAACCGTCCTTAACAAGATGGACGTACTTCCAGCTTTAATGGAGGACCCATAGGCTCAGCTGCCTCCAAGGCATGGGTCAGACCCAGCGAGAGCCAGAGCCATCCCCATTGAATTTCATGGCCCGGTTCACTGTTGGTTTTGCTTCCCAGCTTCCCAGGTCAGCCACGCTGTGGGTCACCAAGCACACCAAAGCTCAGCAGCAAAGGACATAGTTTAGTGGTGGATTTGGCAGTGCTGGGTTAACAGTTGGAACTTGATGATCTTAAAGGTCGTTTCCAACCCAAATGATTCCATGATTCCAGGAAAGAGGAAAAGCTTGTTATAGGGAAAGGAGGCATGAGCCCTTTGTCTCTGCCCTTGCTTGAGTATAGCAGGCCTGTGCCAGCACGGCCCAACAGCCCTAAATCACCCACCATGGCACGATGTGAAGAAGGGAGGCGACGACAACAGCTGCTCTAATTTATTAGCTGTCTCTGTTCACGCTCACCAAGCCTGCGCTAGGACGCACTGCTCCGTTTGCAACCAGACGGAAACGACGAGTGTGACTCCAGGCAGGGGGAGAAACACTTCTCCATCGCGTGTGTTTTCCCCTTCACAGGCTCTGCTTCCAGTTGTCTTGCCTGTCATTAAAAGGAACTTCGAACACGCCGCTGAACGATGTGCTGAAATCGATACAAACCGCCATGAGAGCCCCTGGATAGGGATGTGGACGAACGGCTCAGCAGCACTATTTATGAGCGCAGGATACCGCAGACCAGAACCGTCCCAACTCTCCTGAGTATTGCCACTATTTACACCGAGATCAGAAAATTAAAATGATATTTTACGCTTAATGGTTTGAACAAGACCTGTGAAGTCCTTCTCTCAGTCCCATTTACAACACAAACGCCAATGACTGAGCGGCAGATGGTCAGAAACACTCCCCTAGAATATTCAGGCGATTCGACTTGAATCTGTGCCCAAATCATTTAACTTTAATGGATTCTTTCATTAACAACCAAAGAAAGGGAATATGGTTGCCAGGACATTAAAATCACTTTTTCAATTATACTGTTATAAAATCGAACAAATTAGCTGTAATTCTTAGCTGAAGCCTAAATGGAAGCTCAACTTTATGAAAGAAATGAAAATTGATTTGGATTAGTGGGCATCAAGGGCTTTTTAAAAATTAACAAGATTCTTATGACTTCATAGCACGGATAGATTAGCTGGAGGTTTCACTGCCCTGCGTTCGCTACCTGCCAAAGCGCGGCAGCTGGTTTCACAGCATTTCTTACAGCGGGTTTTAATTAGACGAAGGGGAGAGGATGCAAGGATTGAAGCTGGAAACAAAGTTTTCGAGAGGCCGGGTGGTGTGTGAATTCCCCTTCTGGACCCAGCCCAGCAGGGTCTTGGCAAAACCCAGGGAGATCAGAACCTCTGAGCTTTAGCAGGATGATAAGGACTGCAGGCTGCATTATTTTGCTCGGGGTGGACTTGCTCAAAGATCAAGGCAAAACTGTACTGGATGCTTCACAAAAACAAAATAAAAACTAAGCCCAAGATGTTTATTGCAAAAAAAACCCAACAAAAAAAACCCCAAACACAAAAAACCCCCCATAAGCCCCCAAGCCAGGTAAGGATAACGATGGAAGCAGCAAACAACAATCAATAAAGGAAACAAGAGCTGCAACACTGGACATCAGATGCAAGGAAACTAGAACACAGAGCAATGGGGTCACACTAGGAAGGAAGAAAAATGTCCTTTATATTGTGTAATATGAACATAATGAAAGAGATGTTCACCAAATGCACCTTGTGTTGATCCTGCAGACGAGGAACTCAAAGATATATTCTAGAGAGCCATTCCCCTGCCAGGGAAGGTAGCAATTTGGAACTGCTGCCCAGAAAAGAGACTGAAAACCAAGCTGGAGACTTTTACATCTGCACTGGACAAAGCCTTTTTTAATTTTTTTTTTTTTTTTTTCAAAGGCACTGCTGGGAACAATCCTGTTTTGACCCCTGCGAGACGGACGGGATGTTCTACCGCACACGCTCCTCCCTGTACATCTCCAGGATGATGCACTGCTGAGATCACCTGCCAGCTGGCAGAGCTGGCCTCGCTGGAAGGTAGGTGCAGCAGACCATTTCAAAACCATTTTCATGAAATCTTGCAACACAAAGTGCTCCCCTTTACGAGTCAGCGCTTCACATTTAGTTATTTCTACTCCTTATTGCAACACAGCAGTCAACAATTTGCATCAGTAAAAGCTGGCTTGACAAAGCTTCTTCGGACAATCCTGAATATTACCTCTCTGCCGTAATCACGTTGGTTTCAGAGAAGCCACAGGGTATTATTTTCCAATAAACCAAGAAGAGCTGTACCCTTTGAACCAAACCTTGTATTGCAGTTGCTGTGGGTCTCCAGAACCTTTCGAGCTCCCCATGTCTTAGAGTTCTTTTAACGATCCACAAATCAGGGCACCCTCTGCTTTTCTGTTATAACTAATGGGAAGATTTGGTCTAGCAGGGTATCAACCCTCCAGTCAAACATAACACACACAGCCAAGGGCTTAATCTCATCTAGAGTTGGGATCTGCAAAGCCTGGAGCCAGTGCTTTAAGAAAGGACACCCCCAGATGAGACTATCACTGATCTTTCTGCAAGGCAAAGCAGAACAGGCTTCTCCAGACTGATGCTGAAGGTGACGTAAGCAACGTCCTTTTACTTCTGCATCACTGCGACGGCGGCATAGGAGAGCGCACCCAAGAAGTTACTGTGCTTCTGCTGAATGACAGCACGTGCTAGGGTAGGGAACAGTAATTTCCAGCTAAAAGCACAGGAACTTCCTGACCCAACCAACCAGCACAGATAAACGCATTCAGCTGTACCTGTGAAATCTGGCCTCCCGGCTCACACGACTCGCAGGCAGCAAATTGCCACTTCTCACCACACTGTGCACACACCAGCACCTTCCTGTCCACCAGCTGTGATTTAAGAGCACCTACAGGGACTTCTGCATATCCATTTTGACTACTGTCTATGAAAAAAAGCTTATTATCATCGTAATTATTAGTAACAATTATACAACTATTATATATGTTAATATATGTCAACAGAATAAGAATATTAATATATTCTCTACAGGGTATTCCACAGAATTAATGAGATCTGGTAATGAGCCTAACCTCTCTGACATCTTGCTGACACTCACTTCTAAGGAAGCTACTAAATTTAGTGTTCATCTGCTCAGGCAGCGCGCTGGCCTGCAGCTCACTCAATACCTGCAGGTGAAAAGGACGTGAATGCTGGTGAACAGGTTTGTGCCTTGCTCGAGGTGCTGATGGAAGAGGGAGAGATGAATTCGTTCCCGCTACCCATGTTATCAAGCTGGTACCCTCTTCCAAAAGGACAGGCAGCTCTGAGCAGTCTCAAACCACCCCACTACCTGCTACAGTGAATGCCAGTCGTCCCCAAGAGCTCTCTGTCACTGCCACATCAACTCAAGGCCATCACAGGACTGTCTCTGTATCCACCTCCTCTCAAAGACCTTCAAGCTTGGCAGTGCTGCAAGTTTAAGGCGACTCCAGCGAGGCTGCTGCTCACAACACTGTTTTGCTAGTGGTCTTAGCTGGGGTGCAGGGCTTCCCATCCTCTGACACTTTCCCAACGCCCTCAGGTGCCAAGGAACGAGAACCTTGAAGAACAGATAACGTGCATCATCCCAACCTAAATGACTCCATGATTCCAGCAGCAGACCCTAAAAGCCCTAATTCTAATGTAGGGAAGTCAGCAGCAAAATTGCCTCAGACCATGTGGAGGATTTAGGCCTAGAGAAGTTGAAAACCAAAGCAGCATCTGTGACTCACCCACGAGACCCACAGCGCACAACAGTGTAAAAATGACACTCACACGGACCTGACGCTCCCACCTCTGAGCATGCTTCTCACCTTCCTTTGTCCTTTGCAAGGAAACAAGAGCTCGTTTCTCAGCTGTTCATCTCCTCCCGCTGTCTACCCTTCCCCAGCAGAGGAAAGACTTTACAGAAAGCCTGTTTTCATGCAAATAGCCCCGAAGGATGGCTACAGAAGAACACAGAGCCCATGAACACCTCCCAGAGCCAGTGTGCCAGCTACCATGCTAAGGACACCACGTGTACCACGTGGACGCCACCATTTCACTGGTGAAAGCTGCTGCATACATAGGAACGTTCACCGGGAGACTTTCAGAGCATCTTCCAAGGAAGACAAGTCTCTTACTTCAAGACCCTGTTGAGAAGGTCCAACGGTGTAGGATACAACATCAATTGGCAGCCAGGAAAAGCCCTGCCAGTATCCTCAAACTCAGCACTAACACAAGTCACTGGGGAAGATGAACCATCAATATGAGACGCAGACTCCACCAAAAAAACAACACAACAGTTCCAGGAGGTTCACGTTCTGCTCTTGCCCCTGAATCTTCCCGCAATTTTTGCTCTTTTGTAAGTATTTTACTGTTGTCCAGGGGGTTGGCTACGTGGAAAGTGTAACCAAAAAGCGGGGAGCTGACAGGGACCTGCTTTGGGTATCTAACTCGGAGAGTGAGCCAGACAGCGCTGTCAAAGGGCAAAGAATACACCACTCTGGAAACAAAACCTCTTTGTTCCTCTAATTTTGTTCCAGTTAAGTCAGTTCAGCTGTTCCATATAACCAGTCAAAAACATTCAGCATTTCCCAAAGTATTTTAAGACTTCAAAGTTGTAGGTTTTATTTTGACAGTTTCAAGGCTTTTTTCTTTACAGATTTTTTTGCATTAAAAACAAAGCTGTTTAATAAATTAAGCTTTACAACAACCACTGCCGCTCTGCTTTTATCCTGGCTTCAATTAAAAAATTGTTTCTTGAAGACAGCTAACGGCTTCTGGGGGGGAGGAAAGGTTTTTTTTTTCACTGAGAATGTTTTCAATAGACTCAATTTGTTAAAACTTGTGATTAAAACCAAACTCCAAGTAGAGCAGGCTCAAAACCAGGGGCGTTTTAAATTTATCCAAGTTGCTGCTCCGACTCCAAACTCCCCAGCCTTAAATGAATAGTCACCTAAAAAGTAAATCCTCCAATACTCACTGGTGAGGAAAATGTAGGAGAAACACTGTTCAGACCAGCTGAGCAGGGACAGGAGCTGATCAGGAGCAGGCTGTTCCAGAACAGAACCCTTTTGCACAACCCAGGCAACAGATCTGACCTTTTCATCTACAAAAACCAGTCAACCCACCGCTGAACTCACTACCACGGGAGATCTGCCCCTCCAAACTGTTTTGTTCACAGTCTCAGGGCCAGAACTGTAAGGAGAGTGCTGGAACAGCTCAAGGACAAGACCTGTGCTGAAACCAAACCTGTCTGAACTCTCCCGTGTAACGCGAGCTTCGCACACTCGCGCTGACACTGTCATGACACTGAATGGGAGCCAGGCAAGCAAGCGGGGAACTTGCATCTTCAAAAGCAAACAAAAGAGGGTTATAAAAACTAATCAGCTGTTCGAGCTCACTATTGTAAGGCTGTAATCACAGCACTCATTTTGAAGCGAGCACACCTCTGAGGGCTCCTTATAAACAGCACTGGGATGGACTGGGCTTCGCCAGCATCACAGTGCCAGCAGCACAGGCCTTAATCCCACCGTTTTGAGGCCAAAGCTCCACTCGCACAGTTCACAGCGCAGCCCACAACCAGCTGTGTCAGCACAACCCAGAAAGCAGGATCAAGCAGTCATGGGGAGGGAGCTTTTAAGCCTGCGATGTTGCCAAATGCTTCGTATCACAGCCCTGCCTATTTGCATTTCTGCCTTGGGCCCCATCTGTAGCTGCCCATCCATGTAAAAGCTGTCTTCAGGGAGAAGAAAGACCACCGTCCATTTGTTCAACCCATCCCAAGTGCATCAGTTTCAAATGAAGTAAGTGGTAAAACTCCTAATGTTAATCTTTTCCATGCAAGTCTGAATCTCTTGTCATCTGGGGGCAGGGAGATCAGAAATGGGAATAGCGGGTCCAGTGGCCCAAATCAGTCAGCACCAGTCAACAGCATGGCTCCCCAGACCTGCCTCCCAGGTCCCAGCTCTGCAAGGCAGCACCACATCCTCACCATCAGAAACACACACACACGGTTCATTTCTCAACTTCCACTTCAGACAAAGTGATCTTACAGAGTAGGTCTCCAAACGCAGTAGCAGTTAAATCACTTCATAATAAAACATAAGGAATAAAGTATCTCTAAAATATGGTTACACCCTGTTCCAGAAGTCTTAATGGGCCATATTTTTAGCCCAGGAAGAACCTGAAAGCCAGCAAAGACATACTGCAGCACTGGAACTACATCCCTGCAAAGCTATTTCATTAGAAGCCACAGCTCTCTTTGCAAAGGCAATTTTTCCCAAGAGCCCAACTAAGCTGATAGGAGGTTTTCCAGCATGCACATGTGCAAGGCAGCCACAAATGAGCCCAAAACATCACATAAAAGTTGAGAACCAGGAGAAAGAAATCAAGAAGAGGAGATCAGTCCCTTTCACCACACGTTTCAGCACAGGTCACTGCAGCGACTTCAAGCTGGAGGAGGGCCAGGGCACTGCGCATGCATCCCTTAGAGATCCCATCCAGGCTCCAGGCAGGCATCTTCAGACACATGCAACTGCAAGACCGGAGGAAGCAGGAGCTCAAGCTGAGACCACCCACACATACTCTCGTGCTTCTCACTACCTGCAGCGACAAACTGCCCAGCACAGGCAAGGAGGTAACGGCTGGCATCGCTGCACAAGGGAGCACAGACCCTCCTCCAACGGCTGCTGTTTTCAAAGCTTTGTTCACAGCCAGGTCAGCACAATGCTGAGGCACCAACACCTGGAGGTGACAGGCACAGGGAAGAGAGCGGCAAGACCAGGCATCTGGCACCTCAACTTGCTTAAGCTCCATGTGAGTAGCTGTTGTAAGGAAAGGGCACAAACCTCCACAACATCCAGAGATGTCAGTGCCAGGCACTCCAAGGTCATTTCTGCTCATGCCCAGGGATTTGAAGAATTCAGCAGCCCCCACAGCAGCTCAGCCCCAAAGCCCCTGGCTTGAACACTGCGCTCCAACTGCCTGGGAGTCCTGCAGGGCTCGTGAGCCTCGACAGGGCTGAGCAGAGGCATCACCACAGCCTTGACCACCCATGATCCTGGAGGGGAACTGCATCGCTCTCCTATTCCCTCTAAAGCACAAACAGGTCACAGAGATGCCCCAAGCAAATACTGGAGAAGCTGAGACCTGCCTGACTCAGAGAGCCAGCGTGAGACCTTGGTGGCTCTCAGACCGTAGAGAGAAACTGTATGTTGCTTGTCTGGAAGCTGCTCCTCCCTGCACAATCCTGGAAGAAAGCTGGAGTAACAGAACACCCTTACCTCCCTCATTACGAGGAAAAGAAGTTGCCCAAGAATTGGCTTGTCCTCTGAATCGGCTCTGAAGCTATCTCAGGAAAGGTATGTTATCTCCCACCAGCCCAAGCCACTCCTCTTTGGTATAGAATAATAAAGCCATTAGTACTGAGCAATCACACGATTACACTGTTGTTTTACATGGCTATAATTGAACCATTCCTCACTGTTTGCTTTAGGAAATCTGTTCTTGAAAGGTCTATAAAATTATGAACTCTTGCTCCAGTTTGAAAATAGTGGCACGAGCTTGGATTCCTGTTCTCCAATAAACCACATTTCCCCACTAGTAAACACCAGCTTATAAAAAACATCTTTTGTTTATTGAAAGTAAATGGCATGTGGACATTTTAAACAAAAAGAAGGTGGGAGGCTGAGGGGAACAGACAGATTATGTTTTCCACTTTCATTTTGCCTTGTGTCTAAACAAACGGATCCTAACAGCTTTGTTTTCCAAACCAACTTTCTGCCAGCTGCTGTCTGGAACCACAGAAAGGGAAAGCAATACTCAAGATGTGCGAGAACTGCTTGACTTTGCACACTCGTTTCACTCGGCAGTCAGTGTGCTGGAGATGCAAGCCACGGGCAGCGTTACTGGGAGCACGCAACAGCCCCAGAGAGACTGGGAGAGTGCTGGGAGGGTTCATTTAGACCCCTCAAGCCATGCAAAGGGAAGGCAGCATGTTGCCAAGCTTTTGTGCCAGGTCAGCTCGCCACAGGAGCCAATCGATTGCCTTCCTCTCAGCCACAATTGCAGATACGCTTGGAAGATTACTCTCAACACACATAACAGCAGCAAAGACAAGTCAGAGACAACAGCTCTTACAGACTCCTCAGTGACCAGTCACCTGCAGCACGTGAAAAACAAGCTACTACCCTTGATGCTTTTTTAGGTCCTGCCTGTTCCCAGAAGGAAAGAGATCCTGACCAAACAAGACTCACAGAACTGTGCCAGGTTGGAATACATTCTAGTGACTCTGAATTTTTCATCATCTTAAAGATCAAAGATCTTAACCATCAAAGATCTTTCTCATCCCTCTGTCTTCAACTGATGATCAAGGCATCAAATATTCCCGCACTCCTCTTCCTTGCCTCCTTGCTACATGCAGTTTAGCGTTTCTTAGACCATGCCTCAGAAGCTCCTTGACTACACAAGAGATGTGGCAACACTTTGCTAAACCTTCAGGATGGAAATAGCTAGAGTTAATAATATTGTGACCCATTCCACTCAAATAGCAGAAGATTCTTTGTATCAGAGTATAAAAACAGAGAGATGTCTCCCTCAGTCTCAGAAATGACACGCAAAGACATGGCTCTATCACAGCCCTCGCACACACACCACTGAAACTGGCTGCGTTTGATCCACCACCTTTTAACTGTACCTCACAGCACGCAAAACTATGTGACAACCAAACAGCCCCTTCATGGAGAGAGAGGGAACAGGATGCAGCCTCGGCATCACCACCTCTTCCCTTCCCGGGTATCTTTGGACCATCTCCTACCACAACCTATCAGCTGTGCCCGGTGCAGTTGTTTCTTTCAGGGATGGATGGCCTCTGGCAGTGCGAAGAGAGTTTCCAAGCCCTCAATGTGCTCCATTGATCACTGCCCCCAACATAGCTCCTTCTGCCACTTCTCAAGGTACAGTCTTGCTCTGCCTCAAGAGAGCTGAACAGAAAAGAGGCCAAAACCCTCCATACGTAAGAGGGTTGGTAATTTGAAGGTACCCAAAACTTCCTGATGAGGAAGCCATTAGGAAGTCACACACACAAAAGGCCAAAACCCTCCATACGTAAGAGGGTTGGTAATTTGAAGGTACCCAAAACTTCCTGATGAGAAAGCCATTAGGAAGTCACACACACAAAAATCAGGCCTGAACCTACCCCAAGAACAGCAGACGTGACGTTTAGCCACATGGCAGATTCTACATGTTGCTCATCTGCTTTCTCAAACTTGCAAGACGGACCTTCGTAAGCATTACCCAAAAAAAGCTTCTTTACAGCCACAGATGGAGCCCAGAACATGGTAGCATCTCACCTGCCCCTCAACCCCCACACCCAGGGCTTGCAGGAAGTCCTGCAGCACCTGCCCAGCTGGAGAACACGCACACAGCCCAAGGCAGCCTGCACCGTCAGAAACAACACCTCCACACCAGCCCTTTCGCGAGGTCTCCTTCTCCCAGCCCTGTCCAGCTGGCACAATAGCTAAGTCACCCTGACAGCACACGGATTTCACTGCTACTCAGCACAAATAAGATAATTAGGTCAGAAATCTTCAAAGCCTTCAGCCACTGCTGTAGGTAATGAGATTCTGCAGCTCTCCTGAAAATAAAAAAAAGGGAGGAGGAGGGCAGGTAAAGCCTCCTCTCCACCAACAGCCTGAACTCTAACCGTCAGTCAAACAGCTTAGTCCAGCTTCCACCAAGAGGTCCGTCCTAGCAGCTGGGAAGTCCACCTATGAACACAATCCTTAAAAGAGAGGAGCACTCATATGGGGAAACCAGTGACACAACATATTTGCCAGTAAAACACGAGCTACAAGCAGAGCAACTGCGATGGTTTAATCAGTGACAGCCCTTTTATCTTGCTGGCTGTGTGCTGGCTTTCTCCTCGCAAAAAGGGATCAGGTCACACCTCTGTTCTTACCTGAAATGCTGCCTGCAAAGAAAAAGGGCAAAGAACCCTTCCACAGGGGGCACACTGTTCTGACCCACATCCCAGGACACATGCACTCGGACTGAGCTGAAAGCTTTCACAACAAACAAAATCCCCTGACATGTATTTAGGACTATTCATTGTACGCTTCTGGTTTTTTGAAGGCAAGCAAAGAGCCTCCCTTGTTTGCTCACCTTCTCCTGATAAGCTGGGGTTCAAGTCTGGAATGTCTCTTCAGGCCAGGGTGTAAAGTGCCATAATAGAGAGCACATCCAAACCATCAAGAACAGCTCTGGCTTCAGTCCTACCAGGCACCCAGGAGCTCTGCACACACAGCCCCTCTCTCTGCCCCTTGGACTTTCAAGCTCTCTTCGACCCAGCCAAGCTGTCCTGCAGAGCTGCAGCCTCGAGGCCTGGGTGTGCAGCGTGCCACTCCAAGAAGACAAGAACCAATTCTTCTGTATTGTACCATTACAAAGTCACCTGCCCCCCAGAAGAGAAGTCAGGCTCACCAAATTCCTGTCATCTCTCCTGCATTTCCCAGGTAATTGCACGAACCTTGAATTAACGAGAAATAATGAGCCAGCACACAGGGGAAAAGGAGACAATTCAGAACAGCAACAAAGAAAACTAATGGGAAAGTATGTTTTAATAGCTCACTGCAGACGACTGCCGCTACAAGCCTGCATCACCCCGAGAGACATTTGGGAGGCCATGAGGACCGCAGAGCACACACACCACCCACGCAGCATGGAAATGCAAGAGAAAGGTGAGGGGGGTTAGGGCAGGAGATAATTTTGCAGAGAACAGACAGCGTGGGCAGTCCAGACAAAGCACCAGACTCTGTCCAGGCACAGGTTTTACTTCTGGGAAGTCACAGAATCCACCTGTGCTTCACTGCCTGGCAACAGGCTGCAGGGTCCGACACCAGCTCCCTCCGTGGGGGTGGACTACCCCTGGCTTTATCCAGCCACGCTCTGCTCCTTTTTGTTACCCCTTAACCCATAAAGGGAGGTTGTGAATTCAGGTAGCCAACCTGCTGTACCTGCACAAGAGCAGGTGGTAGGTTTGAGAAGGAGACATTAAAAATAACAGATTAGCATCTCCCGTTTTGTTAAGTCAAAGGAGTGCCCAAGCTAGACAATGCACTGATCTTGCCAAGGACTTACCACCTCATGGCTTTCCATCCTCCTGGCATAATTCCTCCCCAGACAGTATCTGACTGTGATCTGAAAACTCAGAAAACACAGAGTGAGCTCCTACTCAGTGACCCCTGAGCGAGCTCAGGGATCGTATCAAGAGAAACGAGAAGATAACACCCATACCCATGGCTACTGAGATGCACTTCAAGGTGGAGTAAAACAAGACGCAGGCAGTTAGGTGGTTGGATTGGTGAAGATGGTTAGGACCACAGGTCAGAATGTGTAGGAATTTGGCCTCCCATTTCCAAATTTAATCTTACTTCTATTACAACAATGGGAGGAAAATGTATATCATGGCCCCTCTGTTCCAAAATCTCTCACACCTATTTGGCTGTTTAACTTTCTAACATCTACAGAGCATTTTACCCTCTGCCAGCACACATTTCTCTTCAGAGCACATATATCTTCCCTTTTTCCAAAGCTGCAGCCAGCTGAAGCCTGACAGTTTGAGGACAAAGCAGTAAAAGAAAGGACTGAGTCTGCTTCCAAATGGTGAAGGGCACACGCTTTCAAAACTCCAGTATCCCAGCAGCAGAATGCCTGTGGGACCATCATACTACTCTGGGGCACTCCTGTATCAGTGGGGTCCAAGCTCAGATGTGATGCTTCTCCCTGCTGTCTCTGGGCTTCTGCTTACTTCACCAAAACACATCTAAAAACAGCTCCCAGGCTTCAACTGAGATTTCAGCAAAACCACCCAACTCACCCATTTTTCTCCACCGTGAGGAGAGATTTTGCCTCTGTGCATCAGGCTGTTAGATGAGCAGTATAGATGGTGGCTGCTCTGGACCAAGGAACACAACCTCATTTATTACTAAAAACAGACTTATTTCCATTAATCTAGACTAATTACTGCTGCTTCTCTTTTAATGAGGTCCCGTGCGCCTCAGCATACAACATCGGCACAAGAGAAATCCTCATCTTCATAAACAGGCAATTTTGGGCCATTTTGAGTAGCTCTTTTGTCTAGTGTAGGAAGGAAATGAGAATGATGCCTCTTCCAATGAACTGGCCTCATTTTAGGGAATGCTGTACGATCATTCTTGCAAAATCGCCTTGACTTTATCCAACTTTTACTGCTGCTGAGCAGGGATTAACATTAATTGAGCCCACCGCATATTAGCGAGGATTATTTGTTAGTCACCAGCCTATAATCACTTGCGTTTTCCAGCAGAGACCTTCATTCACATGGCTCCTTCACATGGATAATCCGAGTCACATTTTTAATGAAATCTACATAAAAACGCACATCTACACCTTTGTACTCCCCCTTCCAAAACACTTAATTCGTTCATCTTAGGAAATGCCACAGAAAATTGGGCTGTGAAATTTCCAGTCTAACAAGTTTCTAGTGAGAAGAAAATAAACCCTATGAGGGCAGCATTTTTTTAAACCCACAATCTTTAAAACACATAAACAAGTAATCAGGAATTTTCATTTACAGGCCTGCACATACCGCGTACACGTCTGTATCCACACTGCACCCACACACATCCCGTGCTGACACACCACGGACAGGCACCACCACGTCTGCACAGCCACACAAACCAAACAGGTGCAGTTTGTACAGCACCTATTCCCCATCCTGACAAGCCTCTACACCTGGAACACACGCCTGCGGCACACTGCCCACACAATCCCAACACCTCCACCCCAAAAGTATTCACTCTCAGCCTCTCAGACAGGAATTTTAATACATTTTAAAAATTAAAAACTATGATGCAGACAAAGGGTTGCCTGAAGCCACTCTCAAGTGTGTCATGCAGCAAGGAACCAAACGTCTCCATCCTAAAGCCCAAGAAGTCCTGCTGCTGGTTTCCTACCTCTGAAGGATCATGGTTGGCCGCGGGCTGGAGACATTTACACAAGAACATACAAACTGCATTGTGTAGGCACAGTGGAAAAGGGCAGAGGCATCTCGATCAGTGACAGAGGGCAAAGCTCTATAAGCTCCACCTGTACGTGAAGTGCTGGTGGAGGACGTGGCTCAGATGTTCCTTGGTGAAAGCTGCCGGAAGACTAAGACAGCATTTTTCACACCACACAGTGCAATTCCAGCTTAGACAGCAGCTGTTCTCTGTAAAGGCTATACAGATGCTGCCCATACGGTCCCCATCCCAATTCTTTATCTGGTTTCCTGCACGCGGGAGTCCGCTGCAACACCTGAAATCTGTTCAAGAGGCTCTCTCGGAGCTGGAGGTTTCTTTGCTTTTCCCTCTGCTTGGCTCCAATTCTGTCACTTGTGGAAAGCCACAACCCAGCACCAGCTGTCGAAGCACGGCAGCTCTGTGCTGAAGTGCAGGGGAACAGGTGACCCCAAGTTACTCACAGGGTCCAGATCCAAAATTTCTGCTGCTGAGCAAACAGCTACCTGCTGAGAAAAGCAGGGACTTCACTTGCACTAGTGTTAGCGACAGACAGCTCAGCTTAAGGGGTGGGAAACAGTGAAAGACTCAAGGACCTGCACGTACTCAGCTTAGCAAAGAGCAGGTTACCAGGAACTTTAATCAGTGTACACAACTCATAGGGAGGCTTTTCATTCCAGTACCTGTCTTCACACACACCTACGAACCACAGCGAGGGCGATGCTGTCTGCACAAGCAGACTACAAAGGCAGACTGCTGAGCGAGGACAGCAGACAGCTCACCAAGGAGCTGCGATGGACAAACACCCACAAGACCTTTTTGAGTCAGAAGCCGGTGCTGCTCTTTAAGAGATGCTCTTGTTCAACCACAACCACTAGATCCGAAACAAGAACCATCCTCAGCTTCCCGCAGTACGCACAAAGGCAGCGCAACCCTGCTGGCCTTAAACCCACAGAACTATCCAAGTGCCTTCAATGGTATTAAAAACAAAGAGCGGGAAGAATTATTTGATGGCTCTGCCTCGTGTCTGGATGCCGAAGCATTACTGAAGCCTTTCACCCCACACTTAACTCCCTCGGCTGCTGCACAGAAAATCCTGGCAGCAGCCATGGGCATTAAGTAAATGGGAAGCTATTCTCTGCCAGCAGCTGGGAGAAACTTCCTTCTCTCCCCACTCTGCACGTAAAAGAAAACCCCACAATAGTACTTGAGGTAATGCTGCCAGCCAGATTTTCAACTGACAGACACTTGAGGAAAGCCTCCAGATATGAAGTCTGCTCCTAAGGACCCTCTTCAAGTGGATGACATTTGACTTCGTGAACATACGGCTCATCTCCTCCAGGAAAGGTTCGCTTCATTTTCAGTACAGCGAAAAGAGTACAAAGGAAAAGAAAGAAAAGTTGCATTTACTGTGACCTAGGAAAAACAGAGCTAAATAATTTTGATCAATATTTTGATTTCTCTGACAAAAGCCGTAATCAGCACTGATATAAACAACTGGTTAGTGAGCCTGGGGGTGAGGGGGTAGGAGGGGCAAATCAAACCAGAGTTTCATTACACTTATCTTTCCCACACAACAATTGCCACCAATGACAGTAATTTACATGCCTAATAGGCGGTATTATGTTTACAAAACCATTCTTGGGAAGGAGGATCTAAACAATTTTTGTCAACCCAGCAAAGAAACTGGTATTGGATCAGATGCTGGCTTTCTTTTCCCCCTTTTATCTTCTGTGTGCGTTTTGCCAAGATGCCTGGCTATGCAACAAGGCACAGTGCCTTCGCAAGCACGCCCAAACCTGTGGAACACACGGCTGGAGCTTCCACGGCGGGGGAAAGTGCCTATCAAGCGGGAAATAATGGAGTCAAAGCTGGCAGCCCCAGATCCTCCACCCCACAGCATGCTACTTACCCCACTGCTGAAGATAACCTCAGACGAGCCCCAGCATCTCGTACACAGCCCTTATCTCCCACACAGGGACAGGTCCCAACCCAACACCCCCTGAACATCTGCTAATCCTCTGCCCTTCCTGACCCTTGTCTCTTCTGGTAACAAAAAGCTACAGGTCTCCTTCTTATGAGCTCTCTCAAGGCTTTGCTAGGTGTCCAACAGATGAGTGGGCCAGGTAGAGCATAGAAATCAGCTGCAACTAGCCCAGTCCCTCTAGGTCACAGCAATTAGGGGAAGGACTCTACATGTCACCCTTATAAAGCAGCAATGACATTTCCAGAAAGGTACCAGCACATCACGTTATCACTACAAGGACTACATCGGAGTTTTTCCACCAGACCATCTCCAAAAAGAGATATTAAAAGGGGACAAAGATTTCCAAAGGAACACAGAAGTCTTCTCAGTTGCAGTACTAACACATCAGTAAACACTTGACTAGTTTTTAGTATCAGGCAGAGCTTCACTTTTGTCTGCAAATTACATGCATCCACTCTGCAAATCGGGCCCAGCTAGTCAGCAGAGAGGCGCAGAGAGGCACAGAGAGGACAGTCCTGCATCAAGTGCAAAACTTCAGGTGATTTAAAAACCTACAAGCACTGCTGATGCTTTTGAAAAAGATTTATCAAAGCCTTGCAAGCATCAGCAGCCAGGCCTCACCAGAACCCTTGGTGTGTTCGCACGGCACGGGAAATTCATCCCATTAAGTAATGACCTTTGCGGTCACACCAATTGACTGGATCATCTATCGACAGTCAATTTAAAAACTATCAAGGATGCACGTTTCCCAGCACAGACAGTGAAACATAAAGCAGGACCATATCACATTCCCCACAATCCGCTGCCAGCCTGGCATCACTTCTGCTCCACCCTTGCTCAAAGCTCTGCCGGCCCAGCACCATTCTCTGGAGTTCCGTGTTTAATTTCCCAAATTCTTACATTTAACAAGGTGCTAAGCCATCCCAACTCCAAAGGGAAAGTGGTTCATGGACACAAGCAGGAAATGAGAGCAGGGAAGTCAGTCAGGATAAGGGAAAGGGACGGAGCACAAATGCAATGGCTTCACATGCTGGAGTTTAATTCTCCCACCAATCTGGGCTAAGAGCAACCTTCAGGAATGCTCGGATTTCATTACCACACCTTTAATAGTAACAACCTGCCCTCGAGAAATCCACGAGACATCTTGAAAAAAAGTGGAACATTAAAACCCAAGAAAGCATTGAATAAACCAGGTTATTGGATAGCCAAGCTGAATTTAATATGGCAATAACAGGCAACTGTGTTTAAAATGCAGATACACATTTTAAAATTATTTCAGAACATCTGATACTAAAGTTTCAGTAGGATACAGTAACTGCTTATCACAACCACCACAAAGAATGTTTATTACCCACGGAGATAACGCGCTGCATCTGCTGGACTCCTCAGATAAAGCAGGCCCACATCACCACCGTGGATTAAGAGCACGAGACGATCTGACTCAAACAGAGACACTGAAGGACATCAGCGACGTGAACCAAAACACGTCCAAGGGAGAAGCACAATGACCTGCACACCATGTCCTGACACCTGCCAACAGCCAAGTGTTAGATATGCTCGAACAAGGCTGATGACAAGTGTTTGGGCTCTCCCAGGGAATTTCTCTTCTCAGCAGCTGTAACTCCAGCAGGTATCTACCTTCCTGATCAGCTCTTCCCTTCCTATGAAGGCTCGGTTGCTCTTCAGAATTAAAATTCAGTGGTGTTTCAAGGATGACTTCGGCACACCAGCAAAAATCAGACAAATGAGGAGATCTTTGGTCCTTCCCCCTCATCTGGTATGGGGTTTGGCATCTCTAGAAGGGCTCGTGAAAACACAGCTCAACTCTGCTTTTCATGAGCAGATTCAGTTTGAACAACTGTGATCCTCTCACCAAAAAGCTGTTAAGCCATAAAAGCATAAGCAGCACCTGGAGGTCACTTACTCATGGAATTTTAATAAATGCAAGAAGGGGGCTTAGAGTGACGGTGTTCTTCGTGTGTTTACAGTGTGCAACACCACCTTTTGCCCAGCTGAACGAATGAGGAAACTGAGGCAGAGACAGCAAGGGACCAACACAAAGACCACAGGAAGAGCCCATGCCGCAGCAGCGCCAAGTGCTGTGTTTGGAAAAGGCTTTCCTAAGAGAAGAGGAAAGCCAAAATATTGCCATTGCAACCAAAGAACAACAGCCCATTTTAAAGCATAAAAGAGGTCAAAAATAGAATAAACACGTGGATACAAGGTCTGAGGATTGCAATTTCCTGCAGCTTTGTGTCTTGTGACTGGATTACCCTGTCCTACCCAAACAAGGTGCAAGCCCTGCCCAAAGCTCTCCTGCAGCTGAGGCACTTCAGGTTCCTCCCCTAGGTGGGTCTCCCAGTGCCTCTCCTTCAGTCCATACAGGAAGTGCAGCTCTCTACTGGACCACTTATCTTCAACAACTCCACATTCTCCATACCACCCACACCAGCTACAGCTGACCAGCAGGTCCAACAATTACTGGAAAAGGGAGATGGAGAGACAACCAGACAGCATGACCCTCTTTTCCTCAGAAAACCAGGCTAAAGACAAATGGGTCTAGTTCTTCTCCAAAAGTAACTAAATTGCACCAGAGTTGATTTTGGCCCAAGAAGCCCTTGGCAAATACTGATAACAAGGATTTACCATATCCCTTCCAGTATTACAGCTGACTGTAAAGCAAACATTTGCTTCCTACAGATAACAAAACGGCTGTGATCGCTCCGGGTTTGTACAGGTTAGGGTTTCTGCCCTCACCCAAAGCAGGTCTGCAATTCTCAGTGTCCGAGCAGAAAATCCCCTACATGGCTTCAGTTCTCCCACAGGTACCCATTCACCTCAAGCAGAGATACCGTTTGCGATGGATTCCAGCAACAAATTACAATCAGATTAAATATTAATTCCCATCTTAATTATATAACTATGACTAGGCTTAATGGTCAGGCAGCCATTTAAACAGGAGAGGAGCGTGTAAATCGTGTGAGCAGCATCTCTTTATGCTGCAAATGCCCCAGCTGGTTCCCAGGCACCTGGATTTATCCCTAGGAAAACATACAGCCTTTGGGACAGATGCTCTGAGGGAGGGAAAGTTCCAATCACCTGGCAAACACCAGGTATCAGGAGTCACAAATTAGCCAGCATGGGACAGCGCAGCACCCTGCCCTCAGGGCGCTGCAGTGGTGAAGATCCTACATGTGCTGAATACGTACTGGTGGATTTCAGCCTCATTGATGGATTTTAGCCTCTCAGCACCTTTGACAGAGAGACCCGTGCAGCATCTCTACTTTCATCTAAAGATGTGCCCTGAGGATACTGGAGCAGATGAAGCAACCGGCCCAGTATCACAGCTGGCACTCCAGCGAGATGTCCCGTGTGCCACGGCAACACGCACCCCACCCCAGCAGGTCCCAAACACAGCTCCTCTGGTGCCCTCGATGCAGAGAGACCTGTGCTGTACCACCTCCAGCTCCACATCAGGCTGCAAGCCTGCACGCAAGGAGAACCGTCCCCCTTCCTCCTCAAGGAAAGGCAGATTGCCATTTTCAAATGATTCCTTGCGCCACTCTGAAGCAGCTCACGTATCATCAGCCACGCAGCCACCTCGCATGGGGCCCCGCAGTGGATCAAACTTGCCACAGCTGCCACGAGAAAGTCTGAAGAAAGGGGGGAGACACCAGAAAATGAGCAGGTTCTGCTTCACTTTGGACTTCAAGGTAGTGAAAGGAGAGGGCGTGAAAAAAGAAGAAAAAAGTGAAGTAAAAAGCTAGGGAAAACAAAAACAAAGCCAAGCGTGAGCAGTTTCTCTTTCAGCCTCACACACCGCAAGAGAAACGCCAGCGGAAACATTCCTCACTTTTGAGCCGCCTCTGCTGTCAGGGCTGGGTGACTGGCTGGCGGGG
>NW_010389087.1:93155-95124 GCF_000710305.1 Buceros rhinoceros silvestris
AGCAAGCTGCCGCGTGAGAAACCTGCCGCTGGAAACATGATCCGGGCCAAACCTCGCTAACGCGGCGTGCTCAAGTGTTCAGCACTGGCAGTACCCTCCTGTTTCTTGGGGGCTCTAAGAAACACCCCTCCCCTGCACCGCTCACCCTGCCTCCTTGCAACCCAGCCCACAGGCCAGTGATACTGGAGCACCACAGGCAAGAGGGGACATGGATCTGCCTGCCGGTGACGTCCTGCAAAGCGCAGGCGACTGCAGCAGCAGAGACGCGTGATCCCCCAACAACGGCAACGTCGGCTTCCCCGGGCAGAGGCGCTAACTGCAGGCAGCAGGCTGCAGGGTTACGCCACCGAGACGGATGCGACAGGAAGGATAAAATAAATCAGAACTCAGGTTAGGTGATGTCGAAAAAGGAAATCTGTTCTGCAGCAAGAGGAGTCAACCACAAACCCGAATGACATAAACCCAGATGGATTTCAGCTGATCCCTCGGATGGAAAGCACAGCCCACTTTCCACCCCGAGGAAAGCAACCAGCACAACCACCCTGCCAGAGTCAACCACACAGGGGCTGGTGTGGGTTTGTTTTTCCTAAATCCTCTCCTGCTACCGCAGGGAAAACAGCCTCAAAGCAGGACAGGCAGAAGGCTTTCAAAACACCAGATCACATCCCCTGCCAGCATGAACTGCCACGGCTTCCACCAAGCCCACGGAGGGGGGAAGGTTTTCCAGTCTGCTTCTCTCCTAGGTATTTCATACCCAGCGAGGCTTGAACTTTGGATCAAAACATGTGGCTTTGGGATCAAAAGCAGACTTTCCCCAAACCATTTCATCCCTCTGCCAAATTAATTTCAGACTGAAACAAGTCCATGTTTTTCTTTTTGGAATCAAACCCACCTGTTGGAAAGCACATCCGCAAGTTCCAAGTGGCACGTCCACAGAGCGCGAGGACCCACTCGCTACCTCTCCACACAATACGGGGCCCATTGTTAGAGAACAAACAGAAACAATTTTCACCAGTTGCCCAACTGTTTGCAAAAAAACGCAGAGAAGCCACAACACAAATTCCCACAAAGCATCTGAAGTTTTCTTGTTGAAGTGGGTTTGAAAAACATCCACTCCACCACCTCCCTTGTTTTCCTTTTATTTTTTTTTAGATCATTGTTCTTTACAAGCCTCCGGGATCCACTTAGCTGTTTGTTCAAAGCCGCCCCAGCTTACCCGTTGGTCTGCTGGTGGGGTCACGGACTGCCATCCATCTAGAGAAACCCACACGCGCTGGTGACAATGGGCCATTTACATGGACCGTTACTCGCTTCTACGCCCAGCCACCGTAACGCTGCACCTCTGCCAACCGATAACCAACCCTTACAGGAGCTCACGATGTTCTGAGAAAAAGAGAGATACGAAAACCACCCCTGCAGCCACTCGCCACCCTGTATTCTCCCCCAAACGGCTATTTTCAAAGCCATAAAGACTAAACATCCTTTGTGCTGGTGTTATGTTCTGCTCAACCTGAATGCTTTACAAAAAGGAATAAAACCGTATGATGACACGGGGATGGCTCATTCACCGCAATCCCCCATTTACGAAGCTCTTTTAAGCAAGAGCGACTCCAGGGCACACACAGAGCTCACATTTTTCAGTGAGCTCTGCCAGCCTACACCTTTCCAACCTCTTCTTGGGGACGAAGACAAAAGCTTTTGCAGGTCTGTGTGTGCACAGGGAACAAACCAGGCACCCGGAGGTCCACAGCTCCAACGACCCTCGACGCAAACTTCGACAGCAAACACAGAAAGTCATCCAGCGCGACAGGCGTACATGTACCCGCACGCGAGCCATTTGCGTAAGCGTTGCAAAACACGGGCAAGAGGTGCAGAACTATTCCTGCGTCGCTTCTTGGCCAGCGGGACACCTGTCCACCCCGGCGTCCCGCGCCGGCAGGAGCAGAGCGAGCCAGGGGAGAACAGGGTC
>NW_010389087.1:95341-95649 GCF_000710305.1 Buceros rhinoceros silvestris
GAGGGCACCTACCCGGCGGTGGCTGCTACCGGCCCGCTCCCCCCTCTCCAGCCCGGCCCTCTGAGGCAGGCCCCCGGGTCACCCCAAAAGGCGACCCCAAAGGAGGCACGGATGGAGGCCACCAGCACAGCTGTCCCCCAACTCAGAGGGACCAGAAGTGGCGAGGGGAGAGAAGGGGATGGAGCAGGGGGGCGTCCCAAAAGGCGACCCCAAAGGAGGCACGGATGGAGGCCACCAGCACAGCTGTCCCCCAACTCAGAGGGACCAGAAGTGGCGAGGGGAGAGAAGGGGATGGAGCAGGGGGGCGT
>NW_010389088.1:0-7381 GCF_000710305.1 Buceros rhinoceros silvestris
CCCCGGGCCTCGGCCCCCCCCCAGCTCATGGGCTGGCCAGCCTGGCTGCAGCACAACAGCACGTCTGCAGGAGCTCTAGGCACGTGCCTAGTTGTCGTCACCGACTCACTCCTTCAGATGAGAAATCAAATCTACTGACACTGACCAGGTGACACACTGTTACACACTCTGGAACAGACAGTAAGTTACATCGATGACCCATCCACCCGCCAACCACCCACCCGTCAACTCGCCAACACGTTAATCGCCATCTCACCATCTTGTTGATGTGTCTATCACTATCTCGTCACCTAGTCCACCTGTCAATTGCCAGCCTGTCGAGAGCCGCCTCGCTGTCCCACTGACCTGCTGATTGTCGACCCCTCAATTGCCATCTCACTGTCTGGTCAACACACGGATCGCTGGGGCGCAGACTGCCATCGTGTCGTCATGTCAATCCATCGGTCGCTGACCAGTCAGTTGCCATCCCTTCGATCACCGTCTCATCAACCCACCGGTCACTGACCCATCGATCGCTGACGCATAGAACAGTCAGTCACTGACCCACCAGTCACTGACACATCAATTGTCTACCCGAAGACCCGTCAGTCACCATCCCGTTGATCTACATTTCATGGACAAGTGTGTTGCCGATTCATTGGATTGTGTATCGTCGACCCATCCATCGCTGACCCGATGGACTCTGACCCGTTGACCACCACCTCATCGATCCTTCAGTCGCCATGTCATTGAACTGCCAGTAGCTGAGTCATTGGTCACCAAACCATGGACCTGTCACTGATCCATTGGTCACCGTTTCGTTAACACGCCAATTACCTTTTTATAGTCCTGCTGGTCACCGACCTGTGGGTCGATGTTCCAATATCCCGCCTGTCGGCGACCAGCCTGTCGCTGTTTCAATGACTTGCTAGTCAGGGACCTGCCGGTCCCTGTTTGATGACCCACCAATCAGTGACCCACTGGTGCCCAATTTGCTGATCTGCCAGTCAGCGACCAACTGATCACTGTTTCGCTGACCCACATGTCAGGGACTCGCCACTCGCTGTTTCAACGACCTGCAGGTCAGTGACCTGCTGGTCACTGTTTCAATGATCTGAGGGTCAGCGACCCGCCAGTTGACATTTCGATGACCTGCGGGTCAGCGACACACTGGTGCCTGTTTCGATCATCTGTGGGCCAGCGACCTGCTGTTCAACATTTCAATGACCCGCCGGTCAGCAACTCTCCGGTCGCCGTTTCAATGACCTGCCAGTGCCTGTTTCACTGACCTGCCAGTCAACAACCTGTCGGTGCCTGGTGTGTTGAACTGCAGGTCAGCGACCCACCAGTGCCCGTTTCGATGACCCGTGGGTCAGCGCCCCACCAGTCACTGTTTTGATGACATTTGGGTCAGCAACCCACCAGTCGCCATTTTGATAAAGCACCAGTCAGCCACCCACCTGTTGCCATTCCGATGACCCGCTAGTCAGGGACGCCCCCGTTCTCCATTTCAACTACCGTATAAAATTCTGTTAAAATAAGAAGGAAGTCCAAACATAAACCTGTACAGGTGTGGAAAGCCTCCCTTAGTGGTTGGTTAACTCCACATGGTAATTGTACATGCAAAAGGGACTTGTATCACTGAATAACTGTGAAGTATTTTAAACATCCTTTGACAGTACTTCCAAATAGATGCAGCACTTGGGATGCTCAAGAGGCTGCCTTTATACAAACACTGCATTCATCTGATTAAATATTGACCTTAGCAGGAACCAGTATCAAGCCTCAAACTTGCCACATTCAGGGAAAACATTGGCAATTTTCCTCAGGCAGATCTTACAGGGTAGTTCTTTGTAATACATGGACTGAAGAACACCAGGAGTCCAAGTGTCCTCCTGTGTGGTGGTGTAAACGAAACCTGCCCAGAGTTCCGCAGCACCTGCACTCCATCTCCCTCCGTCTGAGTGACCCTGAATCTCAAACAGCTTCTGCTTTTGCTGCAGCCCAACACCCTCCCTGTCAGTGATGTTATCTGGCTTATACAAGAGCGCCAAATGCCTCGAGCGCATGTAGACCTGTACTCTGATTTAAATCCTACCCTGATTCGAGCAAGTCTGTCCTGTGGTACAGTTTGTGCAGACAGGAGCTAGATGCACTACGATGGTCAGGTACTAAACGGAGTCGGCTATGTTCCCCTTACCTGACTCCGCTCCTCATCAAGCTGAATGATGAGGATTCGCCTGCCTAGCTCCTTTGTTCAGTCAGTGGCAATACAATTGTCAATGCCTGTGCTTGGCTTTGACAGTGTAACAGGGTCATTGTGATACCATATTGTACCACGGCTGACTGAGCTTGCTCACATGGGAGATAGCACATAGTAAATGAAGAAAATCTTTTAAGAACCACATGACTGAGCAGGAATTCACTGAGAAGTCGTCTGTGTGTGGACATATTTCTTCTAAATTGAAAATCAGTCTGTTCTTGGGAATAACTTCTCATGCTTTGCAAATACAACAAAGCATGTTCTGGAGCCCATAGCAGCTTACCACTGTCACCATCAGCTGAGAAACCAGGAGTGGAGAAATAACACACACCTGGATCATGTGTTCCTGCGTCTTGGAAAGCTGAGGTGGAGTATGTCTTCCTCCTCCCATCATCCCAAGAGGGAAACCAGTATTCATGGCATTCTTCTGGAGCTGGTTCGCATGCCTGTAACGGACGCCAGCAGTTTTGCAAGCTCCAGCTTTGCAATTCTTGCTCTTAAGTTGCCAGCTCTGTTTAGGAACTGTCCCCTCAAGAGAAAAAAAAATCATTACTCCTTTAGCCCTGTGTGACCACCATTCCTTCACTAACTTGCCTGTCACTAACATTCTGTTATTAACTAAACTATAATAGATGTACCTTGGAACAGATTTTCCAGATCGTTTAAATCGCTGGAGCATTCACGGGCCAATATGACAGGTCACGTAGAACTATCTCTCCTAGAAGATGGAGGGTGAGAGGAAAAGGCATAGTTACTGAGAGCCAAGAATTTCTGCATAACTTGTAACTAAAAATTGCTTTAGACTCCTCAGAGTCTCAGACAGACAGGAACATGCAAGCTCTTGGCTGGCACAATATCCCCTCCAGAGAATTGCTCACACAGTGTGTGTGCGTGAACACAACAGGTACCAAGGTAGTCACCACGTTAGGAAGTGAGGAAGTGATGAATACAGTGAGATATGAGCTAAATGGCATATTTGGAACCCACTCAAACCAGGCACATTGACTAAATGCAACTCTGCTGTCCATTGCAACTACTGAAGTCTCAGTCAAGTGATTTTAAGTGGTTTAGAAACTGATGGTTGTAAATGTCGGGAACAACCGGGTTCATCTACAGTTCTCTAAACCTGGTGTGGTTACAGTCAATAAACAGCTGCCAGTTGCATTACAAAACGCCCAGTCTCAGCTCAGGGTGAGCTGTCAAAGGGAAAGGAGAGCATTTGTGTCAACAGACAAACAAGAGAGCAATCGTCTTCCTCTGCTCCACGTGTTACTGCACTAGCCCTTGTACCCAGATAACACAAAAGAGTCGTTCTACCCTTTTAACTGCTGAGGGGTCTTTCTCTAGAGAAGGACCTACCCGCCAGCTGCTGGAGAGGGCAGGAGATTATGCTCTGGACCCCACTTGCTGTTCCGCACATGCTGGGGAGGAACCATCCCTAAGCCCCTGCTTGTGGTGCTGCCAGCTCCCCAGCTCCTCTGGAGCTGCCATTCACAACATCCTTGACTGCAGCTGGCTTCCCAACTGTCTGGAAAATTACTTAAAATTAAATTAAACTGTAAAGCTTGGATAAAAAAATTATGATTTGATTTGCCAAATTAGTCTTTCTAATGAACCAATTAAGTTCCTTGCTAGTGCGAATTCTTGTAGAGCCAAGAACTGCTATTTCCCAAAATAGGCTTAGGAAAAACTGGAACCGACCTTGGTTTTTGGAAGCGAACATGGCAAGCCAAGCACTGCCATTGTTATTCTAAAAATGCAGTCTGTACTCAGGCAGCTAACCAAGGCATTTTCTCCCAGATGAAATACCAATGTTTGGTTTGGAATCGATTTCACAACGTGCTTGTTGCGAATGAAGACCACACATCGATGCCAATGCGGGCCATGAATTCATCTCTGTGTGCTATTAGAAGAGCAGGGTATAATTTTGTATGAAAGGTGTCTACATCTGGTACAGTTCACATGCTCCTTCCCCCTTTCCCACTGAAAATAAAAATAGCAACACAGGAAGAAGTTGGGAAGCTTTCAAGAATTTCTGTGAATTACATGAGAAGGAAAGTTTCAGTAAGTCTGGCCAGATGCCATGGACATTTGCACGCCAATTCCAGCACTTTTGCCCTGGTGGCATTGCGATTTGCCTACACATTGAACGCCGCGGTTGAGAGCCTGTTTTGTTTTGAGGAACAGACCCACGGCCCCTTTTATACCTGGCGAGGAGAAAAACTCCCGGGGACAACTTGGAGATGCCCTCTGCGGGGCATCAAGAGCCGTCTGCTTCCCAAAATTCCTGGTAAGAGAGGAACGGCTTTGGACACGCAGAGCAGAGAACCGGGGGCCTTTTGCTGAAGTCTTCTATCCCTCTCCCAGCGGAGGGCAACACTTGCCTAACAATGTCTCGGTACAACTGCAAGAGCACCAGGCTGGCTCCAGCCAGCTCCTTGAAGAGAAGGACCTTTGTAAGAAAAAAATTTTAGTATCAGTTTCTTGACAGTTTGCAAAAAATTTCCTCTGTGCAGGACAGTGTAAAGGGAATTACCTACAAGACAAAAATATTAAACAGTCGCTCTGCTTGAAATGTATTTGTGTGCACAGGTAGCTGGAAAGTATAACTGTGTTCTAGCCGAACTATCAACCCAGACTTTCTGCTGCATTTGAAAAAGGAGGACTCTTCCCTGCCTCTAAATAAAACGTATCACTTCTGCCTGTATCTCCCTCCAAACACCAGCATTTTTCTGAAACTCACTGATGTGACAACAGGGTTCTAGACCCGGACCCAGCGGTGACGGAAAAAAGAGGGCATCTCTCAATCCAGTATTAAACCAAACCAAACGCACATCGGTATTTTCCCCAGAGTGACATACTATTCTATTTAGTTCTAAAATTCCCATTTCTTTAACTACTTTCAGTTTGTCAGTCCACGCAGCTTAAATAATTTGACCAAATTTTCAACTAATGTTTCCTGATGTCACAAATGTTCCCCCTGAACGCAAATGCTCCTTCCCCCTTCCCTGGCACACTGGTGTAGCTATCCAGCGGGGGGCTTGTTAGAATTCCCCGAGCACTTTTTTACTTTGAGAAATTTTATGGATTTCCCCATGGCCAAGTACTCAAAAAAGAAAAAAGTCACGTTCAATAGTTCTTAGTGGAAATAAAGCTAAAAATTATTTTTAACTATGTGTTTTACACTGGAAAAAAAAAAAGAAAAAAAGAAAACCAAACCCGTGAGGTATCTCCTTCTATAACCCTATTTTCTTCAGTCGAGTTATTCCTGAATTACACTCTGCCATGTGGCCAATATCAAAATTTGCCCCAACAAGCCTTAAGCTCCTTCATGTTTTCTGTTTTCAAAACCAGCTAGAAAAAGTTACTTTCTTAAAGATGCCTTGAAGCACTCCTGTACTTAGCGCTGGCTTGGCACAAAGCCCAACAGCAACCTTTTCTTCTATTTCTGTTGTGTGCCTAGAAGAGAGATTACTTTCCCTAACCAACAATTTTGCGGGCGCCCATCCCCGCAGAGCTCCCCAGAGACCGTACTCACGCCGGGCGCAGGGCTCAGGGCAGCCCGTTCCAGGAGCGGCGTTCTGCTGGAGTGTGAGCTTAGCAGAAGCTGGCCATTTATGTACTTCGCTGTTGGTAAAAATAAAAAAAGGGGGAAAAAACCCCAAAAGAGAAGTAAAAGCTAACCAATATTACTATCAATATGATATTGGGAAAAATCTCCATAGCATAACAAGACATGCAGCCTGGACTCCTTCATTCATCCTGTGGAACGGCAGCGGGGACTTACTAGTGACAGCACAGCTCTTCAGAAACCCGAGTTGGACCCAAGCAGACACAAAACACGGCCGATCACCACCACTGTCATTTGCATGCAGGGAGGAACTTTTGCTGAAATACACTGGTAACCTCATTGACTTCAAGGGCCTGTGTGCTAAGAACGTGACCCAATGTTTATTTGGTTTTCAGACCACAAAAGTAGTACTGCACGATCTACCCGTGTGTTTTAGTAAAGCTGACCAATGGAGACTCCCTTCGCTTGAACGCACATATTTTCATGTTTCCCACAGATCTGCTTCTTTTTCAGGCTCTCACTAAACCAAAAACACATCTGACTTCCAAACACCTCCTGACTTTGTTGAGTTTGCTCCGATTACTTCATTTTTTCTTTTGCACATACATCAACTAACGTTAAACAACGAAGACAACCAAAGCAGAGAATTTTGCTCACAGGTTATTAAACGACCATCAATCTTTTCCTTTCATTTTGAAGTTCTCCAAACAGTGACAGAATTGGCTTAAGTCTGGACATTACACAGTTGGAAATACAGATGTGAAAGCTGGAACAGAGAGCACGGCTGAGGTGGTGACCAAGATGGTGTAGCAAATGAACAGACATGTTTGCATAATATCATGGCAGCCTCCTGAAAGGCAAAACCATGTAATTTGCCAGAGCAAACAGATGGTTACACAGCGTGTGCGGATGTATTTCTTTTGCACAAATCCAGCTGAAGGAATATAAAATAATGAGCTCGCAGTTAAAGAACAGATGACGAATGAAAGGGAAACAACGAAGAGGAAAATGCCATCTTCAATTTATTTCACTGGGCCTGATGTTTTTGTTACCTAAATCAGTTATAAAACTACCCTTAACTGTAGGCGAAAGTCTTGAATCCATTACGTGCCTGCTTATCTGGTGGCAATCTTCTAGCTGCACCTGCCAACGTGAGCTTTCAAGCACTTGAACAGCTCTTACAGAATTAGCTCAGAATTTGTCAGAAACAAAACTATGGGTTTGAAGAAAGAGCACACGCAGAGACAAGGTGATGTGATCTGAAATGTCAAAATAATGTTAAAAACAAAGGCCACCTATGATACCTGATAGCCCCTTCCTGTGTTTCTCTTCATTTGTTTATGTAACTCTGCTGCAAGCTGCTGAACAAGAATGGCTGCATTTTACTGACGGATGCAGCCAGCCCATAAACAGAGACTGGGGAATTCAGGGCGAGACAGAGAAAGGGAGAGGGCAGTTGTTAAGGAGAGAAAGAGCAAGAGGGCTTAAAGACCTCCAGTGAGGATGAATTCTTGGCTCCACTGAAGGTTATGGCAGTTTAATCAATTATTTTAGCAGGATCGGGATGG